>NC_083587.1:11076335-11363835 GCF_027579695.1 Neoarius graeffei
TGTGAATGCGCTGGTGTTGATGGAGATGACTCTGCTGAGTAAAACTCTTTCCACACTGTGAACAGTGATGCGGCTTCTCTCCTGTGTGAACGCGCTGGTGTTTTTGGAGATGACTCTGCTGAGTAAAACTCTTTCCACACTGTGAGCAGTGATACGGCTTCTCTCCTGTGTGAATGCGCTGGTGTGTTTGGAGATCACTCTGATGAGTAAAACTCTTACCGCACCGTGAGCAGTGATACGGCTTCTCTCCTGTGTGAATGCGCTGGTGTGTTTTGAGAGTAGTATCATGAGTGAAACTCTTCCCACACTGTGAGCAGTGATATGGCTTCTCTCCTGTGTGAATGCGCTGGTGTTGATGGAGATGACTCTGCTGAGTAAAACTCTTTCCACACTGTGAACAGTGATGCGGCTTCTCTCCTGTGTGAACGCGCTGGTGTTTTTGGAGATGACTCTGCTGAGTAAAACTCTTTCCACACTGTGAGCAGTGATACGGCTTCTCTCCTGTGTGAATGCGCTGGTGTGTTTGGAGATCACTCTGATGAGTAAAACTCTTACCGCACCGTGAGCAGTGATACGGCTTCTCTCCTGTGTGAATGCGCTGGTGTTTTTGGAGAGCACTCTGATGAGTAAAACTCTTTCCACACTGTGAGCAGTGATACGGCTTCTCTCTTGTGTGTATGCGCTGGTGTGTTTGGAGATCACTCTGATGAGTAAAACTCTTTCCGCACCGTGAGCAGTGAAATGGTTTCCCTCCCGTGTGAATGCGCAGGTGCCATTGGAGATGACTCTGCTGAGTAAAACTCTTCCCACACCGTGAGCAGTGAAATGGTTTCTCTCCTGTGTGAATGCGCTGGTGTGTTTTGAGAGTAGTATCATGAGTAAAACTCTTTCCACACTGTGAGCAGTGATACGGCTTCTCTCCTGTGTGAATGCGCTGGTGCTTGTGGAGATTACTATGACAAGTAAAACTTTTTCCACACTGTGAGCAGTGATATGGTTTCTCTCCTGTGTGAATGCGCTGGTGTGTTTTGAGAGCACTCTGATAAGTAAAACTCTTTCCACACTGTGAACAGTGATGCGGCTTCTCTCCTGTGTTAATGTGCTGGTGTTGACGAAGATGACTCTGATGAGTAAAACTCTTTCTACACTGTGAGCAGTGATATGGCTTCTCTCCTGTGTTAATGTGCTGGTGTCTTTGGAGAGCACTCTGTTCAGTAAAATTCTTCCCACACTGTGAGCAGTCATGTGGCTTTACTCCTTTGTGACTGCACTGGTTCCATTTGAGTGCATTCTGATGACCAAAACTCTTTCCACAGTCTGAGCTGTGGTGAATTTCCTTCTCTACATCTTTATGAGAAGTGTCAGAACTGAGAGTATCAGTTGATGTTGGCTGACTACTGGAGCATGTGGAGGGGATCTGAAGTTCATATTTAATGTCTCTTGAGTCCTGAAGTCTCACAGACTCTTCATTGTGGCATCTTTGGATGCACTGGTCAAGGTAAATTTGAGATGCACAGGAAAGAGGACATGTGGAGCAGGAAAAGACTTGCAGCAAAGTGTTCTTTACTTCTGGGGAAGTGAAAGGACAAAAGTATCAGAAATTTTACATGAAATGCAACAAGATTATAAAATCTAACCACAGTAACCTAATGTAAGGGAGCATTTTTACTGAACCTCAAACTTTCAAGATTCTACATGAAGACTGAGGAGAAAAAAAAAAGTTTGAGGACAAAGATACAGCAGCCTCTAGCTAGGAATACCTGCAGATTCAATAAGCTGCTGGTACAGCAGCTAGGCACAGCACTGGTCATAGCCCCGGTCATAGCCCCGTGGGTCAGATTGACTCAGGGGGAGTAGTTGGTTTCTGCTTGATATAATGTTAAGTCTAGGTAATGGCATGCCTAGCCTTATTTACATCTCGTCCAGGATTAATAAGGAGACTCAGCCCTAGCATTCAAGGTTCTGAAACATACAACAATGGGCCTCATTTATCAATCTGGTTATGAATAGTTTTGTCTAGAAGCATTTACACAAGAAAGTCTTTATTTTTACATATGGATTGTCATATTTAAAATGCTTATTAATTTCAATTAAACACATTTAATGAAATTAAATTTTGTGAAACCCACTTGATTCATATTAATGTAAATGGCGAAAGAAAGAAAGCCAGCATCCATAAATTAAGACATAAGAATAGCCATACAGAATTTCAGGCATATAAAAAAGGGACACACTGCAACGGTTCAAATGGCATTCAATTCAGTCTGCAACAGTATAGAGGTTTTGCACCATCACATGACCCCCATAGCAATGGTAACTACACCGCCATGACAGTAGGAATGCTTGTAGTGCTTCATTCAGATGAGTTAGTTGCTATTGATTAGTATGGGAAGGTTTTGCTGTGGTTTTGTATGTGCAAATTGTTCTGAATGAAACAGACATCAAATGTTTTAATTTACCAAAAGTAATTTTTCATCGGGGGAAACAAAATAGAGAGATTTCTACAACCCAAATTCCAAAAAAGTTGGGACAAAGTACAAATTGTAAATAAAAATGGAATGCAATGATGTGGAAGTTTCAAAATTCCATATTTTATTCAGAATAGAACATACATCATCTATCAAATGTTTAAACTGAGAAAGGTATCATTTAAAGAGAAAAATTAGGTGATTTTAAATTTCATGACAACACCACATCTCAAAAAAGTTGGGACAAGCCCATGTTTACCACTGTGAGACATCCCTTTTTCTCTTTACAACAGTCTGTAAACGTCTGGGGACTGAGGAGACAAGTTGCTCAAGTTTAGGGATAGGAATGTTAACCTGTTCTTGTCTAATGTAGGATTCTAGTTGCTCAACTGTCTTAGGGCTTTTTTGTCGTATCTTCCGTTTTATGATGCGGCAAATGTTTTCTATGGGTGAAAGATCTGGACTGCAGGCTGGCCAGTTCAGTACCCGGAACCTTCTTCCACGCAGCCATGTTGCTGTAGTTGATGCAGTATGTGGTTTGGCATTGTCATGTTGGAAAATGCAAGGTCTTCCCTGAAAGAGACGTCGTCTGGATGGGAGCATATGTTGCTCTAGAACCTGGATATACCTTTCAGCATTGATGGTGTCTTTCCAGATGTGTAAGCTGCCCATGCCACACACACACACTAATGCAACCCCATACCATCAGAGATGCAAGCTTCTGAACTGAGCGCTGATAACTTGGGTCGTCCTTCTCCTCTTTAGTCCGAATGACACGGCGTCCTGATTTCCTTAAAGAACTTCAAATTTTGATTCGTCTGACCACAGAACAGTTTTCCACTTTGTCACAGTCCATTTTAAATGAGCCTTGGCCCAGAGAAGACGTCTGCGCTTCTGGATCACGTTTAGATACGGCTTCTTCTTTGAACTATAGAGTTTTAGCTGGCAACGGTGGATGGCACGGTGAATTGTGTTCACAGATAATGTTCTCTGGAAATATTCCTGAGCCCATTTTGTGATTTCCAATACAGAAGCATGCCTGTATGTGATGCAGTGCCGTCTAAGGGCCTGAAGATCATGGGCACCCAGTATGGTTTTCCGGCCTTGACCCTTACGCGCAGAGATTCTTCCAGATTCTCTGAATCTTTTGATGATATTATGCACTGTAGATGATGATATGTTCAAACTCTTTGCAATTTTACACTGTCAAATTCCTTTCTGATATTGCTCCACTATTTGTCGGCGCAGAATTGGGGGATTGGTGATCCTCTTCCCATCTTTACTTCTGAGAGCCGCTGCCACTCCAAGATGCTCTTTTTATACCCAGTCATGTTAATGACCTATTGCCAATTGACCTCATGAGTTGCAATTTGGTCCTCCAGCTGTTCCTTTTTTGTACCTTTAACTTTTCCAGCCTCTTATTGCCCCTGTCCCAACTTTTTTGAGATGTGTTGCTGTCATGAAATTTCAAATGAGCCAATATTTGGCATGACATTTCAAAATGTCTCATTTTCGACATTTGATATGTTGTCTGTGTTCTATTGTGAATACAATCTCAGTTTTTGAGATTTGTAAATTATTGCATTCTGTTTTAATTTACAATTTGTACTTTGTCCCAACTTTTTTGGAATCAGGGTTGTAGAGATGAAAGTGGAGCAAAGGAAAAAACCCTGGGGGGGGGGGGCGGGCGTGGCAACGTCCCCCGAAAATATTTTAATAACACACGAAACCCTGCATTCTAGTGCATTTTAGTACTTATTTTCACTAAAACAAGTTATAACTTTTAAGCCTTTTTCTTTCATATACATTAATGATTAACATGTCAAAAATATCAAATTTAATTCCCCTAGTTAATGAGTAATTTTCAGGAGTGCATTTAGAAAACGCGGTGATTTTCCTGGCTACACAGTTCATTACTTTGAAAAAAAATCAGACAGTTGAAGGTAAACTCAGGAAAATCCCAAAACAGTACTGTTAAAAAGTAAAGATCTGTTAGAGTTTCTAAAGCTTTCAGGTTTCAATGTTGGGGACATTGAGCCTCGTTTATTAATCTTTTAGTAGAGTTGTGCATTTGCATAAGCTAAAGTGAGCTAAAAATTTCCAATTCATGTTTATAGTACAGTAACTGCTACTATGAAAGTTTTAAATGATGTCATTTGTGCGTTAGATTGTGGAAAATCCTGTGCTGCAGTTTTTATTGATTTGACTAAAGCCTTTGATACTGTCAATCATAGGATCCTTTTATCACGTCTTTACAGTATTGGTCTTTCAGAGTCCACAGTAGGTTGGATTTCTAACTACCTAAATGATAGGACCCAGAGGGTACAAATTAAGGGGTTACTTTCTGACAGGCTTAATGTTGACACTGGAGTGCCACAGGGGTCTATTTTGGGCCCCCTGCTATTTACATTATATATTAATAATCTTGGTGATAATTTATCTGATGCAAGTATACACTTATATGCAGATGATACTGTAATTTATTGTTCTGCACCCTCTATTGACAGGTGCATTTTAAAGCTGCAGGAAGCATTTGTAAGGGTTCAGCACAATCTTTTATCACTGAAATTGGTATTAAATGATAAGAAAACTAAATATATGATCTTTTCAAGGAGCCGGAAGTGTATTTCTTCTATACCAACTTTTTATACGCTGCAGGGCAGATCCATAGAATTGGTCTCCTCCTACAAATATTTAGGCTTTGTGTTGGAGTAAGATCTATCTTTTAAACTCCATGTAAAACAATTGCTTTTTAAGCTAAGATTAAAATTGGGGTTTTATTATCGCAATAGTGCTTGCTTTTCTCAGTCTGCCAGAAGAAAGTTGGTAGAAGCTACATTTTTACCTGTTCTAGATTATGGGGATATTTTTTATAGAAACACCACTAAGGCACTTTTACAATCTTTAGATTCTGTTTATCATTCCGCGTTAAGATTTATATCTCGTAAAAATCACTCTACGCACCACTGTGTACTGTATAATCTAGTAGGCTGGCCATCATTACATATTAGACGGCATAAGCATTGGCTCCTCTTTGTATATAAGGCGATACTTGGTCAGTTTCCTTTGTATATCTGTAGTCTTTTATCTTTTAGCAATCAAGGGTATAATCTACGCTCAAGTAGTTACATTCTTTTAAATGTCCCTAAAATGAAGACAGAATTTGGTAAAACTGCTTTTAGTTATTGTGCCTCAGCTGCGTGGAATGAGATTCAAAAATCACTCAGACTTGCTAGTTTTATGTCTGTCAACGAATTCAAATTTTATCTTAATCATACATTCAATACTGTTTGCACTTGTTTTTAATTTTTGATCTTGTTTTATGTATTTACTTAACTATACATTGTTTTCTATGTATTTACTATACCACACATGCAAAATTGTTTGCACTTATTTTATTTTTGATTTTGTTTTATGTATTTTCTTTTGTATTGTATTCTATATTTTATATTTATTTTATTTTTTCTGTTTTTTTTTTGTATCTTGTGTGTTGTAATGTGTGCTGCTGCCTTGGCCAGGGCTCACTTGTAAAAGAGATATTTATCTCAATGTGATTTTGTTTCCCTGGTTAAACAAAGGTAAATAAATAAATAAAAATAAATAAAAAATAAATTATGCGAGTTGAAGCCAATTGTTTACATTAGTTTGTATTGTCTGTAAATTTAAACACACCAATGAATACCAAATTTCTCATATAAATTAGGGGCGTAAGGTGTGTGTGTGTGACACACACTGACTGGCAGCCTGAGTACATTATGTAACAAAAAATAATTACCATTGCTAGTTTTAGGCAGCTTAGAAACCAGCTCTTCCATTATTGCTGTTTCTTCCACGTTTTCTTGATGTTGTGTTCTAGAAACGGCACTAAAACTTGGCTTCGAAACCACAAAATGCAACTTTGATGGGGGAAAAAAAAATTTATTTATATATATATATATATATATATATATATATATATATATATAAATAATAAATTGCTTACCTCTCTTCACGTCGAAAGAAGGAGGAAAGTTTTGCTTGTTTTGACATGGCGAATTATTAACACGAGAAAATACTCGTAATTCGCAACTAAAATGACTGCAGCTACACTGGCAGCTTGAACATGCTTTCTAGTGTGATTGAGTTGCGCTTGCGCAGAACGGTGTCAGTCCTGCGCGCCTTAGCACGTGCACCTGAAGGCGTGTGCGCGCCTAACGAGCTCCGGCACGTGCGCCGTTAACAAAGAACACCTGTCTTTAATCAATGAACTATGTTTGGGCTATTTAAGGACTGTGCCCATGCAAGGACGATGCGAAGTATTACGCCACGTCTAGGAATGCGAAAAACCCGAAAAATAAATTTCTCCATTCGGAAAACCGGAGATTTTCAAGAGTTTTGTCAAATATCTGGATTTCTGGGTCATTAGCAGAAAAAATCCGGCGGAAAATCTAAAAACCCGGAATTCCGGGAAATTCTGGAACACTTTCATGACTAGGGTTGTAAATGTAAAAGGGAAAAATAGTGCACAAACATTGGGTGGAACTCTGTGTCGAACAGAGAAGTCAAAAATACTATCATATGCTCACTTCATTTCCACAAAGGTAAGAATTCCAAAAATAAAAATTAATTTCAAAACTGCAGCAAGGTGCTCATTTTTATACAGTGAAGTGAACATGAGCATCAACCAGGCCTGGAATTTCGTCATTTTAGAGGCAAGGCCACTTGGCCTTTTGTGCTGTCAATTTTTTGAGCCAAGGCACCAAGGCCATAAAATAAAACAATGATTTTAAGTTCACGTCTATAATGAATTTAATTTAAGGACTAATGACTCTTCTGAGGAAGACTGGAGTCCCAGTCGAAACTATCAACCAGGTAAAGAAACATCTCACACTATTATGTCTGAAGATAAGAAAATATTGAACACATCTAAACTTATCAATCCATCACTCACTTCAAAAATCGTAAAACTTAAACCTATTAAACCTATATCCTCCCATAATTTTTGTTCAATTGACACTGAATGTGCAAGAGCATCTTCAGACTGTACTTCTACACAGATTTTTGATCAAAATTGAGCCTGGAGTACATCAAAATGTTTGACTGTAAATGGAACATACAGTGGGGCAAAAAAGTATTTAGTCAGCCACCAATTGTGCAAGTTCTCCCACTTAAAAAGATCAGAAAGGCCTGTAATTTTCATCATAGGTACACTTCAACTATGAGAGACAGAATGGAGGGAAAGAATCCAGGAAATCACATTGTAGGATTTTAATGAATTAATTGGTAAATTCCTCGGTAAAATAAGTATTTGGTCACCTACAAACAAGCAAGATTTCTGGCTCTCACAGACCTGTAACAATTTCTTTAAGAGGCTCCTCTGTCCTCCACTCGTTACCTGTATTAATGGCACCTGTTTGAACTCGTTATCAGTATAAAAGACACCTGTCCACAACCTCAAACAGTCACACTCCAAACTCCACTATGGCCAAGACCAAAGAGTTGTCAAAGGACACCAGAAATTGTAGACCTGCACCAGGCTGGGAAGACTGAATCTGCAATAGGTAAGCAGCTTTGTGTGAAGAAATCAACTGTGGGAGCAATTATTAGAAAATGGAAGACATACAAGACCACTGATAATCTCCCTCGATCTGGGGCTCCATGCAAGATCTCACCCCGTGGGGTCAAAATGATCACAAGAACGGTGAGCAAAAATCCCAGAACCACACGGGGGGACCTAGTGAATGACCTGCAGAGAGCTGGGACCAAAGTAACAAAGGCTACCATCAGTAACACACTGCGCCGCCAGGGACTCAAATCCTGCAGTGCCAGACGTGTCCCCCTGCTTAAGCCAGTACATGTCCAGGCCCGTCTGAAGTTTGCTAGAGAGCATTTGGATGATCCAGAAGAGGATTGGGAGAATGTCATATGGTCAGATGAAACCAAAATAGAACTTTTAGGTAAAAACTCAACTTGTTGTGTTTGGAAGAGAAAGAATGCTGAGTTGCATCAAAAGAACACCATACCTACTGTGAAGCATGGGGGTGGAAACATCATGCTTTGGGGCTGTTTTTTCTGCAAAGGTACCAGGACGACTGATCCGTGTAAAGAAAAGAATGAATGGGGCCATGTATTGTGAGATTTTGAGTGAAAACCTCCTTCCAGCAGCAAGGGCATTGAAGATGAAATGTGGCTGGGTCTTTCAGCATGACAATGATCCCAAACACACCGCCCGGGCAATGAAGGAGTGGCTTCGTAAGAAGCATTTCAAGGTCCTGCAGTGGCCTAACCAGTCTCCAGATCTCAACCCCATAGAAAATCTTTGGAGGGAGTTGAAAGTCCGTGTTGCCCAGCGACAGCCCCAAAACATCACTGCTCTAGAGGAGATCTGCATGGAGGAATGGGCCAAAATACCAGCAACAGTGTGTGAAAACCTTGTGAAGACTTACAGAAAACGTTTGACCTCTGTCATTTCCAACAAAGGGTATATAACAAAGTATTGAGATGAACTTTTGTTATTGACCAAATACTTATTTTCCACCATAATTTGCAAATAAATTCTTTAAAAATCAGACAGACAAGGTGATTTTCTGGATTTTTTTTCTCATTTTGTCTCTCATAGTTGAGGTATACCTATGAAGAAAATTACAGGCCTCTCTCATCTTTTTAAGTGGGAGAACTTGCACAATTGGTGACTGACTAAATACTTTTTTGCCCCACTGTATACTAGCATGCAGGCTACTGATTAACCCATAAGAGCCCAGACCGATTTCTCAATCAAGGAAAATTATTGAGGAAATAAAATGAACTAAATAGACGACAAAGAAAACATTTCTGACCTTTTATTTTTTAAAATAGCACTTTCATGTCTCAAGATCTGAAATATTAAATTGCAAATTTGCAGAACACTGCAACACAACTTGTCTTGAGTTTTGAGCCAATCACAACAGGGCAGCACTGTGGCCTGAGTTAAAACATGATAGTTTAAGTTTGTTTAAATTACAAAAATGAGTACACCCAATGACTGTTAACCCGAAAGTTCATTCTATGAACAGTTTGAGTAAATACCACTTTTAAAGATTAGTTTTATTGCATTACTTAAACAGTATGAGTATATGAAGAGTATATGAGACAGTCACTGGGTGTACTCATTTTTGTTGTAGGTACAGTCCCTTTAAGAACTACGACAGCCCGTCTCTTTAAGAAATTACATTTCCCATCAGCCAACTTCCGTGTTGACCTACGTCACACCTGGGCGGGATTTCCAACGTCACATCCTCCATGAAAGCATAAGAAACTGAGCAACGCTTCCTTCTTTCTCTTTGGTTCTAGGACTTGGATCCGTAGGCATAAAGAGACACTATCTCCTCGGCTCTGTGAACCACGCGGTAACAGACAAAGGAGACATCTGCTCTCAGAGCATCCACGATTCAGCGCAATTTTTGTTTACCTTTGGCCATGGTAAAAATCCAGAATCACATGATTTTTAGACTCAGACTGAGTTACAACCGGTTTTCATTTATTCATTATAAGTACGTACGGACTGCAGCCAAGCAGTCAATTTAAAAAGTTAGAAGCGACCGGATCCTTCTAATTTTAAGGCGTTGTGCACATTGTCTGATCAGAGACCTTCTTTTCATCACGAGCGACCATGCGTCGGACCAAGAAATTCTCTGCGCTTCACCACGGTGAAACTCCAAGTGCCTCGGAACATCTTCTCATAATCTCGCGTAGAGGCGAGATACTGAACTAAGACTGACAAATTTTGGGCATAAAACTAGTCTTAGGAATTAGCTTTATTGAAGTAGTGGGAATTTAAACTCAGGAACGGTTTAATTGTTTACACTGTAGACACGCAGCATGTTGAATTGATGATTGTTCTATTTTGTTTTAATCTCTCAATTGTTTAATACAGGGCTTTTCAAAGTGTGGGGCGCGCCCCCCCGGGGGGCACCAGAGTTCTTCAGGGGGGGCGCAACGTGAGGAAAAATAAACCAGAATAAGTTACTATTGCGGACATTTAGCAAACTTCAGCTAGCCTTTACCAGAGACAAAATGGATCGATTTTTAGTACCTAAAGCTACAGTGAGTGAGGAGACAGAGTCTGGGCCAAGCAAAAAAACAGACCCTCCAGGATGTTGCGATTTGCAACTTCAAGGCAAATTCAACCAATCCCCGCGAATTCAGGGCGGTGTTGCAATTATATCCAATCACCGCAACTTTCCCGCAAATTTGACCAATCGTTGGCGTCGTCTTGAGGTGACATCGACAAACTACCTTCCGCCTTACTTCTGTGTATATGTTCAAAAGAAGCAGCATACGCGCAGTGTTGCCAGATTGGGCGGTTTCAAGTGCATTTTGGAGGGTTTTGAGCATATTTTGGGCTGGAAAACGTCAGCAGTATCTGGCAACAATGCATGATGTGCGAGTCAGTGTTTATATAGGCTTAAATTCTGTTACTGAAAGTGTGTTATGTTTACAGTGAAGGACTGTGTGCACTTTATTTTTTTACTTAATACAAGAAATTAATGGATGCCAACATTTTTGCCAAAATGGTATTTTATTTTCCATTGTTTAGGCAGCTTCAGCATCATACTGTGAGATTCTGTTCAAATTGTTTTTTTTCTTCTATGAAGCCTGAACCATTTATTTTATTAGTTTATAATTATTGTTTAATTTAGTCTTCAGGAGAGACTGCCTGCACACAGTACTAGTATTAATAGCTTTTTTTTTCTTACATGAAAGCTGAGGCATTTATATTATATTTTAAGGTAACTTCATGTTGTGCTGTGAGGTTCTATGCACTTTAACTTTTGAACCAACAGGTGCATTTGGATAAGTAAAGCCTATTTTTCTGCATTTTTGTAGTCCTGGTAATCTTTTATATTGGCAAAGTTGTTTATAGGACCATTTCTCAGTGTCTTTGTTTTTTTTAATCAATAGTTTTTCAGTAATAACTTAATATTTAACATATCACTCAATTTTAATCACAAAAAGAGAAAATCGCAACAATTTCTTGCAACTTTCACTTCCTCCTGCAATGTAATCACAACAAAAACCTAAAAAAACATTGCAACTTTCATCGCAATTTTTTGGAACCCCCCCCGCAACATCAGACATTTTAGCCCGCAACAATCACAAAAAAGGCCTGCGGAATCCTGGGGGGACTGAAAAAAGAAGGAAGTATGACCACGATTATTTAAAGTTTGGATTTTCATGGACTGGATCTGAAGATGCTCCACTGCCACAGTGTGTTGTCTGCCAAGAGGTGCTAGCTAACGATGCTATGAGATGTTTAAAATGTGTAAAACAAGATGTTTTAAAAAGCACAGATGTTTAAAATGTGAAAAAGAAAAAAAAATGTGTACAACAACCATTTTTTAAAAATATGAATGGAACATTAAGTATAGCAACAACAAAAATTGTAAGGGGGGCGCTGTTGTTTATTTGCTCTCCGAGGGGGGGCTGACTCTCCCACACTTTGAAAACCCCTGGTTTAATAGATAAGCTGTGCATGCTTCTCTATTCCTCACTAACATCCTCAATTTTCTTATTACACATTTTGACCTCATCAAGATTTCAGTAGATTCATGGATTATTATAAATTATTTGACTGAAAATTTACCGGGGGGGGGGTGTTTATGGGTGGATTTTGATGAAATTCTACGGGGGGGGTTATGGGTGGATTTCGATGAAATTCTGGGGGGGGGGTTATGGGTGGATTTCGATGAAATTCTGAGAATGGTTAACTTAGAACTGATAACTTTATTATCAATTAATTAATGGATTAACATATTCAATTTATTGCACTTTCTTTCCATTGCTTCCATATATAATTTTTTTGTGGCAAACCACACAAATGCAAGCGCCTGGAATGTTTAGTTTTTTGCACCATGAACTAAATGGCTTTCCGTTTTCACCTATTTCGTACAGCCAAGCCCACCTCCACTTGTTTTTTACACCTTTATCGATGGCAGACACATCAGTGCCTTCTTTCATGTAAAGCGCATCCATGCTGCCGAAACCAAAAGCAGAATGACATGCTCCTCTATGCTCGACGTCAATATAGAAAAAAGTTTGGATCTTCGCTTAAATTAAAATTATAATTTGACCTTACTTTGTGTTGAATACGACTTCAAAAACAATTCAAGAGAAATATTGTGGCCAACACGAGTGTTAAGTTACCTAAAAGATCGCGTTAAGTTGGCTGCTATCTACTTTGCGTTCATTCTCATTTTCCTCCATCATTTCATAGGCCAGAAACAGATGTTTTGACGTAATTTAACTTAGTAGGCTATGATTATTATTTAACCGTAGTCTTCCAGACATTTTGACTGTTTGGGGCACTGAACGCTGGTGTATGATTTTCAGGGAATAAAGTTTAGTGCATGTCGGAACATCATTGCGCTCGCAGCCTCCAACTCCTCAAACGTCCTTTAAATTGTGATATAACGTAGGCTATAAGGCACGGTTCTAACATACCTTACACATTGGCCTAATGAAAATAATAATTGTTGGGGCATCTGCTGATTTGTTAGCTATAAATTTAGGTCTAATTACTTCTGACAGTCTGCAAGCATTGCACCATCTGGTCTTCAAGTCTGGCTGAAGCAGAGGAGCAGGCTTTCCAGGGTTTATTTTTTCGTTTTTTTTAACATGCTCTATTTCTATCTGTCCAGGTTTGAACTAAGTCATTTTGGCGAGATTTAATTTAATACAAAACAGAAATGGTCAGACACAAGCACGCCAAGCACATGGGAATGTATTTTGCCAATTTTGACAGTGCATGTTTTTTTAATGCCGCACCATAGACAGCGAACGTTTAAACATGATCAAACATAGGAAATGAATGACACAAAGCATGGCTCAAAAACAAAAAAGCTAAATAAAGCCTGCTGATAGTTGATGGTGTTGCAACACATCAGTGTTATAACCCAATCTCTACCCAACCACCCGTCATTTTAATTCTCCTCGGATCAGCACCAACCTCACATTTGGCCTTGGGAGAGTTCAGTTGACAGAAATCCGTCACACGACGGAAAACTTTTATCCATGTGGATTTAGTAGTGTTATGAGCTAGGGTTAGCTAACGGCTAGTCATTTGTTACTTAGAAACATGTGGCCACAGGCCTCACAAACGCACCTTAGCTAAACACACGGCTAATTCTTTTGTTTCATTAGCATCCAGGGCTAATTGTATTGTTTCAAGGGACCACGAGGTCATCATCCTCCCCCCGCAAACACACGTGGAGTTAGCTACCAGAGCTAATTCTTTTGTTTTTACACACACACACACACACACACACACACACACACACACACACATCTTAGCTAGCCACACGGCTAATTCTTGTGTCTCGTTAGCAAGCTAGGCTAACCTTTTGTTTACCACAAGGCCTACACACACACACACACACACACACACACACACACACACGCTCATCAAGTATATATCATACAACCCCGATTCCAAAAAAGTTGGGACAAAGTACAAATTGCAAATAAAAACGGAATGCAATGATGTGGAAGTTTCAAAAGTCCATATTTTATTCAGAATAGAACATAGATGACATATCAAATGTTTAAACTGAGAAAATGTATCATTTAAAGAGAAAAATTAGGTGATTTTAAATTTCATGACAACAACACATCTCAAAAAAGTTGGGACAAGGCCATGTTTACCACTGTGAGACATCCCCTTTTCTCTTTACAACAGTCTGTAAACGTCTGGGGACTGAGGAGACAAGTTGCTCAAGTTTAGGGATAGGAATGTTAACCCATTCTTGTCTAATGTAGGATTCTAGTTGCTCAACTGTCTTAGGTCTTTTTTTGTCGTATCTTCCTTTTTATGATGCGCCAAATGTTTTCTATGGGTGAAAGATCTGGACTGCAGGCTGGCCAGTTCAGTACCCGGACCCTTCTTCTATGCAGCCATGATGCTGTAATTGATGCAGTATGTGGTTTGGCATTGTCATGTTGGAAAATGCAAGGTCTTCCTTGAGACGTCGTCTGGATGGGAGCATATGTTGCTCTAGAACCTGGATATAACTTTCAGCATTGATGGTGTCTTTCCAGATGTGTAAGCTGCCCATGCCACACGCACTAATGCAACCCCATACCATCAGAGATGCAGGCTTCTGAACTGAGTGCTGATAACAACTTGGGTCGTTTTTCTCCTCTTTAGTCCGAATGACACGGCGTCCCTGATTTCCATAAAGAACTTCAAATTTTGATTCGTCTGACCACAGAACAGTTTTCCACTTTGCCACAGTCCATTTTAAATGAGCCTTGGCCCAGAGAAGACGTCTGCGCTTCTGGATCATGTTTAGATACGGCTTCTTCTTTGAACTATAGAGTTTTAGCTGGCAACGGTGGATGGCACGGTGAATTGTGTTCACAGATAATGTTCTCTGGAAATATTCCTGAGCCCATTTTGTGATTTCCAATACAGAAGCATGCCTGTATGTGATGCAGTGCCATCTAAGGGCCCGAAGATCACGGGCACCCAGTATGGTTTTCCAGCCTTGACCTTTACGCACAGAGATTCTTCCAGATTCTCTGAATCTTTTGATGATATTATGCACTGTAGATGATGATATGTTCAAACTCTTTGCAATTTTACACTGTCAAACTCCTTTCTGATATTGCTCCACTATTTGTCAGTGCAGAATTAGGGGGATTGGTGATCCTCTTCCCATCTTTACTTCTGAGAGCCGCTGCCACTCCAAGATGCTCTTTTTATACCCAGTCATGTTAATGACCTATTGCCAATTGACCTAATGAGTTGCAGTTTGGTCCTCCAGCTGTTCCTTTTTTGTACCTTTAACTTTTCCAGCCTCTTATTGCCCCTGTCCCAACTTTTTTGAGATGTGTTGCTGTCATGAAATTTCAAATGAGCCAATATTTGGCATGAAATTTCAAAATGTCTCACTTTCGACATTTGATATGTTGTCTATGTTCTATTGTGAATACAATATCAGTTTTTTGAGATCTGTAAATTATTGCATTCCGTTTTTATTTACAATTTGTACTTTGTCCCAACTTTTTTGGAATCGGGGTTGTATTTGTATAATGATTCCAACTGCCATTATTCATTTTTATCTTTGTTATAATAAATTCAATTAATTATTGAAACTGTGTGTGCTTATTTGTTGTTCCGATATTTTTGAAGTACCCAACCTCAAAGAATTCCAAGGTGCATATGAGTTATGTAATACGGTAAGTGATCATAATAATTTGGAATATACCATAATCATAATTTAGCTGTTTGGTAATTTATTATTGTGGCAGCGGGGGCGTGGTCAAGCACCGGTCTGTGACAGGAGGGCGGAGTCGGGGAAGGTAAGTGGCAGATTCACTTCACCTGAGAG
This sequence comes from Neoarius graeffei, assembly GCF_027579695.1. NCBI lineage: Eukaryota > Metazoa > Chordata > Actinopteri > Siluriformes > Ariidae > Neoarius > Neoarius graeffei. Next base: position 11,092,150 of record NC_083587.1, read on the forward strand.
CAATTAACCTGTGTTTGTGTGTCTTCCCAGGGACCGCGCCCTATTTAGGGAGGGAGAGCGAGAGCAGAGGAGATCTCTCCCGAACCAGACACCTGATGTGTGTGTGTGCGTGTGTCTGGGTAAAACCTCTTGTGTCCCCTGAAAAGTGGAAACAATTAAACTGTTTGTTGAACCTGATCTCTGTCCTGCCGTCCTCTGTGCTCCACCCACACCTAGGGGAGTCTACAGTGGTGCCGAAACCCGGGAAATGGAGCACCAACCCAGCAGCCCCATGGAATCCTCCCCGTTCACCGACCTGGTCCACGCCCTCGCCACGGCTCAGCAAAGCCAGCACCAGGCGCTCATCACACTCCGAAAGGAACAAGAGCGGCGCTTCGATGCCCTGGTGCTGGCCCAGCAAGAAGATCGCAAGGCGTTCCGGCGTCTCCTCGCGTCGGCGGGGCCCACCAGCGCTCCGGCCGCGGGCCCGTCTCCCCTCACCTTAACTAAGATGGGCCCGCAGGATGACCCCGAGGCTTTCTTCACGTTATTCGAACAGGTCGCTGAAGCCTCGGGGTGGCCGATGGAGCAGCGCGCGGCGCGCCTCCTCCCCCTCCTGACGGGAGAGGCGCAGCTGGCTGCACTACAGCTCCCCGCCGATCGCCGGCTGGCCTACGCCGACCTTCGCCGGGCTGTCCTTCAGCGCGTGGGGCGCACGCCGGAGCAGCAGCGCCAGCGCTTCCGCGCGCTGCGGATGGAGGAAGTCGGCAGCCCGTTCGCGTTCGGCCAGCAGCTCCGGGACGCCTGCTGGCGGTGGCTGAGGGCCGAAGATCGCGACGCCGAGGGAATCGTCGATCAGGTGGTACTGGAACAGTTCATCGCCCGCTTACCAGCAGGAGCCGCGGAGTGGGTCCAGTGCCACCGCCCGGCGTCGCTGGATCAGGCAGTCGAGCTGGCGGAGGATCATCTGGCGGCTGTCTCGGCGGCAGGACAGCGGATGTCGACATCTCTTCTCTCCTCTTCTCTTTCTCTCTCTCTCTCCCCTCCTTCTGTGTCCCGTCCTCGCCCCATTCCCCCACCGCGGAGGCGGGGGCCGGCACCACCCCTGCCGGCCCGCCGCACCCGCGGTGCCCTCCCGTGTCTCCCTTCTGTGTCTGTCTCTCCCCCACCTCAGGTGAGTGAGCCCCAGAGCACCGGTGCAGAGGGGAAGCCCGGGCCGGTTTGCTGGCGCTGCGGGGAACCGGACCACCTTCAACAGCAGTGCACAGCAATGGAAGTGGGCGCGGTGGTTCGGATCCCCGACGCGCCAGAGGCCGCCCTCGATCGGGCCGGAGCGTATCGCATACCGGTGAGTATCCAAGGGGCTACATATCAGGCATTGGTGGATTCTGGTTGTAATCAGACCTCAATTCGCCAAAGCCTGGTTCAAAACGAGGCATTGGGGGGAGCACAAGGGGTGAAGGTTTTGTGTGTGCACGGGGATGTTCACAGCTACCCTTTGGTGTCGGTCCACATTATTTTCAGAGGGGAAAAATTTATAGTGAAGGCGGCGGTTAATCCTCGCCTTACCCACTCGTTGATTTTGGGGACTGATTGGCCGGGATTTCGGGGTTTAATGACGCGCCTAGTAGAGAGTGGGTCCTGCCAGTTGACAGGGGGAGGTCCCGGTGTCGTTTTGGCGGGAGCAGCTGTCGCGGAGCCGTCTACGTCATCTCCGCGTCAGGGTGAGGAGCCACCGGCTCCTCCTCTCTCTATTGGGGAATCCCTCGCGGATTTCCCATTGGAGCAGTCGCGAGACGAGACTCTGCGGCATGCGTTTGACCAAGTGAGAGTAATCGATGGTCAAACGCTCCAGCCGAACGCCACCCCGTCCTTCCCCTACTTCGCGATTATGAAGGATAGATTATACCGAGTGACGCAGGACACTCAAACTAAAGAGCGAGTCACGCAGCTTTTGATTCCAAAGAGCCGCCGGGAATTAGTATTCCAGGCGGCTCACTTTAATCCCATGGCTGGACACTTAGGGCAGGATAAAACACTAGCCCGAATAATGGCCCGATTCTATTGGCCGGGGATTCGCGGCGATGTCCGTAGGTGGTGTACGGCATGCCGCGAATGCCAGTTAGTAAATCCAGCGGCCATTCCAAAAGCGCCGTTGCGCCCTCTACCGTTAATCGAGACCCCGTTTGAAAGAATTGGGATGGATCTCGTCGGGCCATTAGATCGGTCAGCACGAGGGTACCGCTTTATATTAGTTCTAGTGGACTATGCAACGCGATACCCGGAAGCAGTGCCTCTGCGCAATATCTCAGCACGCAGTATTGCAGAGGCACTCTTCCGCGTCATCTCCCGAGTTGGAATCCCGAAAGAGATTCTGACTGATCAAGGCACTACGTTTATGTCACGAACACTACGCGAACTGTATGGGTTATTGGGGATTAAGCCGATCCGCACCAGTGTATATCACCCACAAACGGACGGTTTAGTAGAACGGTTCAACCGCACCCTCAAAAATATCATTAAAAAATTCGTAAGTGAGGACGCACGTAATTGGGATAAGTGGCTCGAACCCTTGCTGTTCTCAGTGCGAGAGGTCCCTCAAGCCTCCACGGGGTTCTCCCCGTTCGAATTATTATATGGGCGTAAGCCGCGCGGCATCCTAGACGTGCTGCGGGAAAATTGGGAGGAGGGACCTTCACAGAGTAAGAATGAAATTCAGTACGTTATGGACCTGCGCGCAAAACTCCACACGCTCACCCACCTAACTCAGGAGAATTTGCGGCAGGCCCAGGAACGGCAAGCCCGCCTGTACAACAAGGGTACGCGCCTTAGAGAGTTCACACCGGGAGATAAAGTACTCGTACTCTTGCCCACGTCGAGCTCCAAATTAATCGCCAAGTGGCAAGGACCCTTTGAGGTCACACGGCGAGTCGGGGATGTCGACTATGAGGTGAGGCGAACAGACAGGGGTGGGGCGCTACAGATTTACCACCTCAATCTGCTCAAACTCTGGAACGAGGAGGTCCCCGTGGCGTTGGTGTCGGTAGTTCCGGAGAAGGCGGAGCTGGGGCCGGAGGTTCAAAAAGGGAATTTGGCATCATGTGCCTCTCCGGTCCCCTGTGGAGACCACTTCTCCCCGACCCAACTCACGGAGGTCGCCCAGTTGCAGGCCGAGTTTTCGGATGTGTTCTCGCCCCTGCCCGGTCGCACTAACCTCATAGAACACCACATAGAGACACCCCCGGGGGTGGTAGTGCGTAGCCGCCCTTATAGACTACCCGAACACAAAAAAAAGGTGGTTCGGGAAGAACTTCAGGCCATGCTCGAAATGGGCATCGTCGAGGAGTCCCACAGCGACTGGAGCAGCCCGGTGGTCTTGGTTCCCAAGGCCGACGGCTCGGTCCGGTTCTGTGTGGACTATAGAAAAGTCAACGCGGTGTCTAAATTCGACGCGTACCCAATGCCTCGCATTGATGAGCTGCTCGATCGACTAGGCACGGCTCGCTTTTACTCGACACTGGATTTAACGAAGGGATATTGGCAGATCCCCTTGACTCCTTTATCCCGGGAGAAAACGGCCTTTTCCACACCGTTCGGCTTACACCAGTTCGTCACACTTCCGTTTGGGCTGTTTGGGGCGCCCGCTACGTTTCAGCGGCTGATGGACCGGGTCCTCCGGCCCCACGCCACCTATGCGGCCGCCTACCTGGACGACATTATCGTTTATAGTAACGACTGGCAGCGGCACCTGCAACACCTGAGGGCCGTCCTTAGGTCGCTGAGACGGGCGGGACTCACGGCCAACCCAAAGAAGTGTGCGATTGGGCGGGTGGAAGTACGGTATCTGGGCTTCCACTTGGGCAACGGGCAGGTGCGTCCCCAGATTAATAAGACAGCAGCGATTGCGGCCTGCCCGAGGCCCAAGACCAAAAAGGGGGTGAGACAGTTCCTGGGGCTGGCTGGCTACTATCGTAGGTTTATACCTAATTATTCGGACGTCACCAGCCCGCTGACTGACCTCACTAAAAAGGGGGCGCCAGATCCGGTCCAGTGGACGGAGCAGTGCCAGCGGGCTTTCTCTGAGGTAAAGGCTGCACTGTGTGGGGGGCCACTTTTACACTCCCCTGACTTCTCTCTCCCTTTTATGTTACAGACGGATGCGTCGGACAGAGGGCTGGGGGCCGTTTTGTCCCAGCAGGTGGAGGGGGAGGATCGCCCGGTCCTATACATCAGCCGGAAGCTGTCAGTGCGTGAGGGGCGCTACAGCACGATTGAGAAGGAGTGCCTGGCGATCAAATGGGCGGTCCTCGCCCTCCGGTACTACCTGCTGGGGCGCTCTTTCACCCTCTGTTCGGACCACGCGCCCCTCCAGTGGCTCCACCGCATGAAAGATGCCAACGCGCGGATCACCCGTTGGTATCTGGCGCTCCAACCCTTTAATTTCAAGGTGGTCCACAGGCCGGGGGCGCAGATGGTCGTGGCGGACTTCCTCTCCCGTCAAGGGGGGGGGGAGTCGGCTGCGGGCCGGACGGCTGCCCGGCCTGAGTCGGGCGGTGGGGGTATGTGGCAGCGGGGGCGTGGTCAAGCACCGGTCTGTGACAGGAGGGCGGAGTCGGGGAAGGTAAGTGGCAGATTCACTTCACCTGAGAGCAATTAACCTGTGTTTGTGTGTCTTCCCAGGGACCGCGCCCTATTTAGGGAGGGAGAGCGAGAGCAGAGGAGATCTCTCCCGAACCAGACACCTGATGTGTGTGTGTGCGTGTGTCTGGGTAAAACCTCTTGTGTCCCCTGAAAAGTGGAAACAATTAAACTGTTTGTTGAACCTGATCTCTGTCCTGCCGTCCTCTGTGCTCCACCCACACCTAGGGGAGTCTACAATTATTAAGCACCAAAATTAAAGGTATTGTTTAATGAGACTGATTATTAATGAGACTGATTTAACGAGATTGATCACTCAATTACCAAGTGCACCTACATTGTAATTTAAACAAACTTAAACTATCATGTTTTACCTCAGGCCACAGTGCTGCCCTGTTGTGATTGGCTCAAAACAAGTTGAGTTGACGGCTACAGAGGAAGTTGCGCCATTTTCTAATTTACACAGAGCAATTTAAGGTCTTTGCACTTTTGACAGCAAGCTAATTCGGCACGTTAAAAGTGGGTCAACGTTGTAACAACATAACATTACTGTACAAGCAATGCTTATTTAACGGTAATAAACTTAAGCCCTATATGTTGAAATTCCTATCTTATTTGTTCAGTAATTTATCACACAGTCTTACCTCAGTCAACTTCTTCCTTCCTTTTGTGAAAATTCAACATCTCAGACGCGGACACAAGTGGGCGGGGGATGCGTTTGATTAAGTCTCCTGGTTGGCTGGTGATAGATTGGTGTCATTATAGCACGTGTCGGAGCGGTTCATGCCAGGCTCGAGTCCGATCCACCACTGATGAGTTGCCCAATAAGAATCCAGAATGTCATCAAAAGACGTATTTTTTTCTCAATAGGTGATGTTAAAGCCTATTGGCAGTCATGAGGCAGACTGCAAAACCGCAGGGCATCAAGGCCACTGTGGCCTTACGGCAGATATTTTTTTCCAAGGGCACAAGGCCAAATTGAGAGGGCACGAGGGCCATGGCCCTCGTGAAATTCCTGCCCTGGCGTCAACACAGCGGCTTGTCATTGCCTAACCTTCATTGAGACTTTAAAGGTGCATTTATATTTGGGGGTCCTTCAGAGCACATTGTGCATGCACTTGGGACCTTGTCATTATGGGAAATGCCCGATGCTGATTTTACTGCAATCAGCATGCACATATAAGGATGCTGTTTTCACAGAGACTTTGCAAGTATGCGGTGGTAGACAGATCTCAGTGCAGGAAGAGTGTTTATTAGCAAGCGTGATATTTGCAAAAATATAACACAAGCAAAACCAAAAGCTGAGTCATAAACATGGCTCGAATCATGACAGTGATTTAAGAAAAAAAAATATTCAAAAAGACTGTGTTCTTATATGGGCGTGCCAATTGTTCTCAAATCAGCATCAGGTGTTTCCCATAACGACTGGGTCCTGTGAGTGAGCGCGGCTGCTTGAGCGTGTGTAGGCATGACAGTCAAGAGTTCGCCTGCTGTGTGACCACAACTTTTAGTTTGCCTGTATATCGCCAAGCATCATCACCAAAACGCCTATTTTTCATTGATAACCCATCGCAAAGCATTGCAAGTTGTAGTGTGACTGTAGCTTTACGCCCATGTTCACTTCACTGTATAAGAATAAGCACCTTGCTAGACTTTGTCTCTTATGCTCATGTTCAACTCTTTGTATAAGATTGAGCACCTCATTGCACTTCGTATGTTTGCGAGCCATTTTTCCCTTCTACGTTTTCAAATCTTTCTCGTTTTTTTCCCCCCGATGATGAATTACTTTTGGTAAATTAAAAAACCTGATGTCTTTTGTTTCATTTAGAATGATTTACACATCCAAAAATACAGCAAAATCTTCCCATACTGATCAATAACAACTAACTCATCTGAATGAAGCTTTACAAGCATGCCTCCTGTCATGGCGGTGTAGTTACCATTGCTATGGGGGTCATGTGATGGTGCAAAGCCTCTACAGGAATTTCCTTACTGTAGTATGCAAAGAATGCCATGGTGTGGTTTGTAGTAATAAAGTACCACTTATTTGTCCCTGAATATGTTGAAATTTTCGAGCTGAAAGAGTTTAAGGAGTTAAAAATAAACATAATTAAAGATTCTTTCAGTATGGCATGACTCGTGGAATTATTGAATTTAATACTAAAAATAACGTTATTGCTTATTAAATTGGTTGATAATATAAATACTGTATCACGTGCTCCTGAAATAAAGCAAATGTGTTCTAATTGATTTGTATAACGCTTGATGGGTTTGACAGACAACTGTATTAGCCAATTAACAACTTTGCTTGGTTCAGGCATGAAGTTCAACTAACTTCTATCCAGCCAGCTGGTTATATTGCACTGAAGATATTATAAAATGTTTTTTTTTTGTCCCTCCCTCCCGTGTGTTTCTGTAATATGGGGAGGTCTGAAAGAATTGTCCTATATTGTGTGTTTGTTGTGATAGGGCATGTGTTTATTTACCCTGATTTTCTCCCTAATTTAGCCATGGCCAATTCCCACCCATCAGGCTACTCTTCCGTATCACACAACAACCCCCAACCAGGGAGGGCTAAGGCTACCATGTGCTTCCTCCGAGGTAAGTAACACCAGTTGACCGCATCTTTTACTCATACAATGTCAGTGGGTGGTGTAACACACTCAGAGGAAAGCCCAATCCACTCACTTCCATATGAATGTGCATGAGCTCACAGACACCCTTGACTCACTAGTGTAATTAACAGAGGAGAGAGAGAGCATGTCACCCTTCCCTCCCAGAGAGCCTAGCCAATTTTTCTCTCTTGAGCTCCCGACCACAGATGACTGTGGCATCTTCAGGATTAGAATGTGGCAATCTCCCGAAAATAGGGAAGATGATGGGGAGGATATTTTTCTGCTGTGCCACTCAGGATCCACAGGGCATGCATTTTACGCTACTTCTGGTTAAATTGTGCATGATGAATAAAAATACAGCAGTATTTTGTGGTTTACTATATATTCAGTTTCAAACAAGTAACCCTAGAAATGGGTTATGATTTTCAAATAGTCATGAAAACATTTTTTTTTAAATCAATTAGTTTATGCGACAATCCTTTTTTTCTTGCTTTGAAAAAAAAGAAGTTTCCCTGTGTTCGCTTGGTGCCCACTATCATCATGACCTTTTTGTTCCATTTGAGTTTTGCGAATTTTGGTTAAAGGCAGAACATGATCCTCATCAGGAAATGGCTCGAAACACAAATACAATCAACGTTATTTCAGAATAACCAGCACTGAGTTTATTCAGTATATTGAATGGAAGATGTTTGGTTATTTTACTTCTGTCATCAGTATTAAGTTGTACTCATGAGAAATGTCGATTAATTAGCACTCTTATGGAGAAAAGCCAGATTTTACAAAGGATTCGCAATAGCAAGAGATGTAGTGGGCTGACTTCACGTGTCTCAGAGGAAGCAGACAGACTTCACCCTCTCTGGTTGGTCATTGTCATATGATAGAGAAGACCTACCTGGTTGGTGGAACTGGCCAAAATGAGTTCTCTGGGGGAGTGCTCTGGTTATTGTAGACTCCACTGTACAACAGTATTCATCCCAGAAACAATATTAGGCTAAGAAATAGGTCACTAGATGATGCAGAAAATAACCTCTATAATCTCTTAGACTATAGTAACACCTTTCTGTCTGGTTGTTCCTGTAGGTGCAGGACTGAGTTCTTTGGTGCCCTCCTCTTCATACCACACCAAGAGCTCCTGTCCTGGGTTAATGGGTTGACAGCAACGATATAGAATTCCCCCTCGATACTGAAATGCCACAAGATTCTGTTCTTTATTATTATGGGCACAATTCACATACCTAAAAGAATGAGGCAAGATTCCAGAAAAGGTAAAAATCAGATCAGCGTTACAACCTTAGAGAAAGCATGGCAGAGATACCAGTGACAGCAAGAAGATAAAGTTCTTCCAACAAATGATGAGCTGTAAAATCAAATCACTAAAAAGATCCAACAACTGGTGTATTTCTCACCTCATCCAATTCACATGCATCTCTCTTTTCGTGTCGATGCATTTTTCACACTGCATGCTCCTGTATACCTGTAGAAAAATACCACATTTACATTTTCTTCACTAAATCAATCAATCAATCTTTAAATGAGGGATACAGAAATGAGAACGATGGCTCGTGCCAATATTACATTAAGGCTCATGAAGGTTGAATTAAAAGGTTCTTGACTGTATCTTTAGATTCATAAAACAGCCGAAAAGCATGGGTCTGCAAACTCCACACAGAAAGGCCCTCGCCGGCCACGGGGCTCAAACCTGAACCTTCTTGCTGTGAGGCGACAGCGCTAACCACTACACCACCGTGCTGCCCCATAAAGTCAGTTCTGCCACTAAATTGGTTTTATAGAAAATATTTTGGATTTGTACAAGTAATTGTTATTTGCCATAAATGTTCAGTAGGTAATGTTGGTTTAGTTCAGTACTGCAGTGTTAATTTTGAATTTAAAGAATTTTAAATTGAGATTTCGTCTTGTACTGAAAATGGTAGTTTCATTTTAGTCTTTTTATTTATTAATTTTTTTTTGTTTCGTTTTCATCAATATTTAAGAAGTGGAACTCAATTTTCATTTTAGTCTAATTATAATCCAAGTTTTAGTCATAATTTTCTCACACAGTTGCATGGTATTTGTAAAATGTTTTAAAGGAACAGTCCACCGTACTTCCATAATGAAATATGTTCTTCTCTGAATTGAGACGAGCTGATCCGTACCTCTCCGAGCTTTGCGCGACCTCCCAGTCAGTCAGACGCGCTGTTACTCCTGTTAGCAATGTAGCTAGGCTCAGCATGGCCAATGGTATTTTTTGGGGCTGTAGTTAGATGCGACCAAACTCTTCCACGTTTTTCCTGTTTACATAGGTTTATATGACCAGTGACATGAAACAAAGTTCAGTTACACAAATTGAAACGTGGCGATTTTCTATGCTATGGAAAGTCCGCACTATAATGACAGGCGTACTAACACCTTCTGCGTGCTTCGACAGCGCATTGATACCTTCACTCCTGAGTGAAGGTATCAATGTGCTGTCGAAGCGCGCAGAAGGTAGTACTAACTAACAGTACTAACTAACTAACTGTTAGTACTAACTAACTAACTGTTAGTACTAACTAACAGGCGTACTAACACCTTCTGCGTGCTTCGACAGCGCATTGATACCTTCACTCAGGAGTGAAGGTATCAATGCGCTGTCGAAGCGCGCAGAAGGTGTTAGTACGCCTGTCATTATAGTGCGGACTTTCCATAGCATAGAAAATCGCCACGTTTCAATTTGTGTAACTGAACTTTGTTTCATGTCACTGGTCATATAAACCTATGTAAACAGGAAAAACGTGGAAGAGTTTGGTCGCATCTAACTACAGCCCCAAAAAATACCATTGGCCATGCTGAGCCTAGCTACATTGCTAACAGGAGTAACAGCGTGTCTGACTGACTGGGAGGTCGCGCAAAGCTCGGAGAGGTACGGATCAGCTCGTCTCAATTCAGAGAAGAACATATTTCATTATGGAAGTACGGTGGACTGTTCCTTTAAGGGGGCTATTGCAGGAGGAGTATTATGGGATGGACCCCCCCCAGTATGTGTTTGTTTTTTCTTTTGCTATGCAGGTTATGTGGAGTTAGCCACGACTGTAATCGTAATGACCGCTATTTTCATATGAAGATGTTACTTTGTTCAGACCAATGCCATGTGTATCTGTGTCCTGATGCATATATCTGTTAGAATCTAGGAGCATTATGAAAGCCATGCGAGTAGGTAAGTGAGTGAGCCTACCAAACCAGATTCACTTCTGTTTCCTAACTATGGTCAGGAACCTGAAAAAGAGGGAAGGCAACATATTTCTCCTGGTTGGAAAATTCCCTCAAGAAATACGCAAGGATGTCTATATGGACAGACCAGCTATTTTGGCTCATCTTTATTCGCCAGGGCATAATCACCAGAGATTTTGCTATGCTGTCTTTTTACTGGCCCTCTCTGTGGGCTGGTCATTTCGGGTTCACATGACAGCATGCTGTGTGCATGTTCTCACTGGTCAATCACAACCATGTTAGCTAATGCACATTAACATTCTAAACTAATGCAAAAGTAGTGCGCAGAAATGAAACAAAAGCCATGGACAAGAAAAGGTAAAAAATTAAAGGAGGGGCCAAAAATATTTAGAAAAAAAAGCAGGCATTAGGAGGCATAGGCTTTCAAATGTAAACAAGAGTGCTCTGAGAGCACAATATCCCCCACTGGCAACTATGTCATAACTCTGGTAAAATGCGATGGAATTGAATGAAACTGCAATATGCATATTACTGACATATACAGTGGTGCTTGAAAGTTTGTGAACCCTTTAGAATTTTCTATATTTCTGCATAAATATGACCTAAAACATCATCAGATTTTCACACAAGGCCTAAAAGTAGATAAAGAGAACACAGTTAAACAAATGAGACAAAAATATTATACTTGGTAATTTATTTATTGAGGAAAATTATCCAATATTACAGATCTGAGAGTGGCAAAAGTATGTGAACCTTTGCTTTCAGTATCTGGTGTGACCCCCTTGTGCAGCAATAACTGCAACTGAACGTTTCCGGTAACTGTTGATCAGTCCTGCACACCGGCTTGGAGGAATTTTAGCCCATTCCTCCATAAAGAACAGCTTCAACTCTGGGATGTTGGTGGGTTTCCTCACATGAACTGGTCGCATCAGGTCCTTCCACAACATTTCGATTGGATTAAGGTCAGGACTTTGACTTGGCCATTCCAAAACATTAACTTTATTCTTCTTTGACCATTCATAGTAGAACGACTTGTGTGCTTAGGGTCGTTGTCTTGCTGCATGACCCACCTTCTCTTGAGATTCAGTTCATGGACAGATGTCCTGACATTTTCCTTTAGAATTCGCTGGTATAATTCAGAATTCATTGTTCCATGAATGATGGCAAGCCGTCCTGGCCCAGATGCAGTAAAAGAGGCCCAAAACATGATACTATCACCACCATGTTTCACAGATGGGATAAGGTTCTTATGCTGGAATGCAGTGTTTTCCTTTCTCCAAACATAACGCTTGTCATTTAAACCAAAAAGTTCTGTTTTGGTCTCATCCGTCCACAAAACATTTTTCCAATAGCCTTCTGGCTTATCCACGTGATCTTTAGCAAACTGCAGATGAGCAGCAATGTTCTTTTTGGAGAGCAGTGGCTTTCTCCTTGCAACCCTGCCATGCGCACCATTGTTGTTCAGTGTTCTCCTGATGGTGGACTCATGAACATTAATATTAGCCAATGTGAGAGAGGCCTTCAGTTGCTTAGAAGTTACCCTGGGGTCCTTTGTGACCTCACCGACTATTACACGCCTTGCCCTTGGACTGATCTTTGTTGGTCGACCACTCCTGGGGAGGGTAACAATGGTCTTGAATTTCCTCCATTTGTACACAATCTGTCTGACTGTGGATTGGTGGAGTCCAAACTCTTTAGAGATGGTTTTGTAACCTTTTCCAGCCTGATGAGCATCAACAATGCTTTTCCGGAGGTCCTCAGAAATCTCCTTTGTTCGTGCCATGATATACTTCCACAAACATGTGTTGTGAAGATCAGACTTTGATAGATCCCTGTTCTTTAAATAAAACAGGGTGCCCTCTCACACCTGATTGTCATCCCATTGATTGAAAACACCTGACTCTAATTTCACCTTCAAATGAACTGCTAATCCTAGAGGTTCACATACTTTTGCCACTCACAGATATGTAATATTGGATCATTTTCCTCAATAAATAAATGACCAAGTATAATATTTTTATCTCATTTGTTTAACTGGGTTCTCTTTGTCTACTTTTAGGACTTGTGTGAAAATCTGATGATGTTTTAGGTCATATTTATGCAGAAATATAGAAAATTCTAAAGGGTTCACAAACTTTCAAGCACCACTGTACAAAGAATCCTGTCAAGTTCCATGAAATTCCTCCAAAAATTGAGAGAGGAGTTGATTTCAGAAGGTGAGTATCCTTCCCAGATGGAAGGATGGACACCGCCATGACATAATCCCCCTTTGGGCATTTCGGACAGTGGGAGATTTATTTAAAAAAAAAAAAATCAACATACTGTTTGGGCGTCAGCTTTTTCCTCCAGGTGCTCTGGTTTCCCCCCACAGTTCAAAGACATGCAGATTAGGTAAACTATCCAGCCACTGGGGTTGCACAAGCTAGTACATACTTGGCGCTGGTCCCAAGCCTGGCTAGTTTGGGGAGGGTTGTGTCAAGAAGGGCATCCGGTGTAAAACCTATACCAAATCAAATATGCGGAACAGATCTGCTGTGGCCACCCCTAACGGGAGCGGCTGAAAGAAAAAAGTAGTTTGGGCACGAGCATCCTTAACTGACCTGCAATGCTATTTTCGAGGAGCAGAATGAAGAGCTCATTAAAACATAGCTATAGGCTAAGCTGCATGTTCATTTAAAACTGCTGTAACTTGCCCAACCATAACTGACTCTCATATGTACCAGAGGTTTTCAAGCTTGTTGGGGCTGAGGCACACCAAATTAAGGTTGATTATTGATTATGAAGTATGTCACACACATTATGATGGGCTTTAAAGGTCATTAGCAAGATTTGACCCACAGTGCACTACAACAGACTGTCATAAATATTAAACAGACAGGTACAGTGCCTTGAAAAAGTATTCATACCCCTTTAACTTTTTCACATTTTTCCACCTTACAACCACGAACTTCAAAGTTTTTTATTGAGATTTTATGTGATAGACCAACACAGAGTAGCACATAATTGTGAAGTGAAACGAAAATGATAAATGGTCTTCAAAATTTTAAACAAATAAAAATCTGAAAAATGTGGTGTGCATTAGTATTCAGCCCCCTGTACTCTGATACCTCTAAATACAATCCAGTGCAATCAATTGCCTTCAGAAGTCATCTAATTAGTTAATAAAGTCCTACTGTGTGTCAGTTACTCTCAGCATAAATACACTTGTTCTGTGAAGGCCTCAGTGGTTTGTTAGAGAACACTGAAGAACAAACAGCATCATGAAGACCAAAGAACTCACCAGACAGGTCAGGGATAAAGTTCTGGAGAAGTTTAAAGCAAGGTTAGGTTATAAAAAATATCCCAAGCTCTGAACATCTCAAGAAGCACTGTTCAATCCATCATTCAAAAATGGAAAAAGTATGGCACAACTGCAAACCTACCAAGACATGGCCGTCCACCTAAACTGACAGAGCGAGCAAGGACAGCACTGGTCAGAGAAGCAGCCAAGAGGCCCATGATCACTCTGGAGGAGCTGCAGAAATCCACAGCTCAGGTGGAGAATCTGTGCACAGGACAACTATAAGTCGTACACTCCACAAATCTGGCCTTTTTGGAAAAGTGGCAAGAAGAAAGCCATTGTTGAAAGACAGGCATAAGAAGTCCCATTTGCAGTTTGCCAGAAGCCATGTAGGAGACACAGCAAACATGTGGAAGAAGGTGCTTTGGTCAGATGAGACCAAAGTTGAACTTTTTGGCCTAAATGCCAAGCGCTATGTGTGGCGGAAAACTAACACTGCTCATCACCCTGCACACACCATCCCCACTGTGAAACATGGTGGTGGCAGCATCATGTTATGGGGATGCTTTTCTTCAGCAGGGACAGGGAAGCTGGTCAGAGTTGATGGGAAGATGGATGGAGCTAAATACAGGGCAATCCTGGAAGAAAACATGTTGGAGGCTGCAAAAGACTTGAGACTGGGAAGGAGATTCACCTTCCAGCAAGACAGTGACCCTAAACATACAGCCAGAGCTACAGTGGAATGGTTTAGATCAAAGAATATTCATGTGTTAGAATGGCCCAGTCAAAGTCCAGACCTAAATCCCATTGAGCATCTGTGGCAAGACTTGAAAATTGCTGTTCACAGAGGCTCTCCATCCAATCTGGCTGAGCTTGAGCTATTTTGCAAAGAAGAATGGGCAAAAATTTCAGTGTCTAGATGTGCAAAGCTGGTAGAGACATACCACAAAAGACTTGCAGCTGTAATTGCAGCAAAAGGTGGCTCTACAAAGTATTGACGCAGGGGGGCTGAATACTAATGCAGATCACATTTTTCAGATTTTTATTTAAAATTTTGAAGACCATTTATCATTTTTGTTTCACTTCACAATTATGTGCTACTCTGTGTTGGTCTATCACATAAAATCTCAATAAAAAACTTAAGTTCGTGGTTGTAAGGTGGAAAAATGTGAAAAAGTTCAAGGGGTATGAATACTTTTGCAAGGCACTGTAAATCAGACAGGCCATTGTATAATTTATTAAAAACATGAGGCAACGCTCATTACAGTGTTTCCCATTAGTTACAGTTGTGGTCAGAAGTTTACATACAGTGACAAATGTCATGATATGAATGATATGAGTGATGCGTCATAGCAATATTTGGGCTTTCAATTATTTCTCTGAACTGTTCTTATTCTGTGGCAGAATGATTATACAGCATACATCTTAAAAAAAGAGAAAAGGCAGAGAATTCAGTGCACAATTTTCTTTGGGTTTTCTGAAATCAACACAGCGTCAAAAGTATACATACAGGGTCAGAATTTTACATACAGCACACCTAATATTTGTTTCTTCGCAAGATTGACTTCGACCAAACATTTTTTGTTTACCATGAACAAGCTTCTGGCATAATTCTGGTTGGATATTTCACGACTCTTCATGGTAGAGTTCAGTTAATTTTTTTTTTCCCTTGGCATGGACTCGACTTATAAGCACAGGCCATATATTTTCAATAGGGTTGAAGTCAGGGCTTGTTTTAAGCTTAATGTTAGCCTGCTTTATCCTCCACAACCAGCTCTGATGCATGTTTGGGTTCATTGTCCTGTTGTGACTCCCAATCATGTTCAAGTTTCCAATGGTTTGTGGTTATGTTGAAGAATTCTAAGGTAATCCTCCTTCTTCATTATTCCATCCACTTTGAGCAATGAACCAGTTCCACTGGCAGTAAAACAGCCTCAGAGCATGATGCTACCACCACCACCACCACCCTGGTCATTGTGGCCAAACAACTCAATCTTTGTCTCATGTGACCATACAGCTTTCCTCCAGAAGGCTTTTTCTTTGTCCATGTGGTCAGTTGCAAACTTTAGTTAAGCTTGAAGGTGTCAATTTTGGAGCAGGGGGTTATTCCTTGAATAGCAGCCTCTTAGTCCATGGTGATATAAAACTCACTGCACTGTAGACAGTGATCCATCAGCTTCCAGTTCATGGCAGGGCTGTGACATGGTGGTTCCTGGGTTGTTCCTGACCATCCAAACCAATTTCCTTTTAGCTGAGGGTGACAGTTTGGGTTTTCTTGAAGCAAAGTGGCTTGGCAAAGTGACTACACCTTCCAATAACTTACATACAATTGTTTGAAATGATCTTGGGATCTGCAGTTGTTTAGAAATGGCTCTAAGAGACATTCCTGAGTTGTGTACATCTGCGATCCTCTTTCTCAGATCTGCACTGAGCTCCTTGGACTTTCCCATTTTACTGTGTGTTGGTCAATCCAATGAGTGCTATAAACAAACACTTTTTATGAAGGCACAGAGAAGCTACCAGCTGTAGTCAATCAATCACTAACAGGAAGTTACAGTGGTGCTTGAAAGTTTGTGAACCCTTTAGAATTTTCTATATTTCTGCACAAACATGACCAAAAACATCATCAGATTTCCACACAAGTCCTAAAAGTAGATAAAGAGAACCCAGTTAAACAAATGAGACAAAAATATTATACTTGGTCATTTATTTATTGAGGAAAATGATCCAATATTACATATCTGTGAGTGGCAAAAGTATGTGAACCTCTAGGATTAGCAGTTAATTTGAAGGTGAAATTAGTGTCAGGTGTTTTCAATCAGTGGGGTGACAATCAGCTGTGAGTGGGCATGTGATAGGTTGATTCTGATCCAGCTAAAAGAATTCATCTCATCTCATCTCATTATCTCTAGCCGCTTTATCCTTCTACAGGGTCGCAGGCAAGCTGGAGCCTATCCCAGCTGACTACGGGCGAAAGGCGGGGTACACCCTGGACAAGTCGCCAGGTCATCACAGGGCTGACACATAGACACAGACAACCATTCATACTCACATTCACACCTACGGTCAATTTAGAGTCACCAGTTAACCTAACCTGCATGTCTTTGGACTGTGGGGGAAACCGGAGCACCCGGAGGAAACCCACGCGGACACGGGGAGAACATGCAAACTCCACACAGAAAGGCCCTCGCCGGCCCCGGGGCTCGAACCCAGGACCTTCTTGCTGTGAGGCGACAGCGCTAACCACTACACCACCGTGCCGCCCCTAAAAGAATTCATTTCTTAAAAACATGAACAAAAGAGAATTCATTAATTAATTTAGTAAATAAATAAGTTATGATTCATAACTATATACACAGTTTTTATGTAAACATTCCAGTCCTGTAAAAGAGGTTAAAAGGATGGACAAAAATGAAAAAGATCAGTGATTCTGCAATCTACTAATTCAGTCCTGGTGTCTGAGATCAATTGGTCAAGTCTGCAGGGGCAGAAGGGGCTTTCGCACGCACTTTGCTCCATTCTCAATGAAGCTAACAGAGAAGAAGCACTGTGTCCAGTGTCTTTATTGAGATTCCACCCTTTTCAGGTATAAAACTAGTATTTCTGCACTTACATGACTGTATGTGTTGTTAAATTGTTTTTTGTCCAGTTTGAGTAACTTTGACCGAACTTTGAGTGTTTTGGAGCATTATTTTGATTGGTACATTATTCACTGGCTCATTGCACAATACAACAGGTAGCCATTATGGCGTGGTGTGCGTTCTGATTGCATTTAGCACTTTAGCAGATACACGTAGTGGATAACGTTGTTAATGTGTGTTGTTGAGTTACATGCATTTGAGGTAATTCTTTAAGTAGCTATTTATGATTGGGATCAAACACTATCAGAGAGAAAGATAAAATGGTTAATTGTGTTTACAATGCTTTTATTTATTTCAAATGCACTTTATTTTAGTTTAAGGTTATGTTGAATTATTAACATTTGTACGCAGCTCTATGTTTACCTGTAGCATTTTTCCTGTAAGAGAGGGAAAGAAAAAGAAATGGGAATATACTTACCTGAGTACTCCCCTGATTTAAATTGTCTTACAGGTTAATTTCATAAATGACAATATACTTACCTGATTAAATGTGACCTGTAGCAAAAAAGGAGAAATGTTATGATACTTACCAGTGTGTTTACCTGTGAAAAGAAAAAAAAAGGTTAATATTTAAATGAAACAAAATTATTGTGATTATGTAAATATTTTCATATGAGATGAGATATTCTCAGTGAAGCTAACAGAGAAGAAGCACTGTGTCCAGCGTCTTTATTGAGATTCCCCCTTTTTCAGGGTGTAACAGGCACCCTGTTTTATTTAAAGAACAGGGATCTATCAAAGTCTGATCCTCACAACACATGTTTGTGGAAGTGTATCATGGCATGAACAAAGGAGATTTCTGAGGACCTCAGAAAAATCGTTGATGCTCATCAGGCTGGAAAAGGTTACAAAACCATCTCTAAAGAGTTTGGACTCCACTAATCCACAGTCAGACAGATTGTGTACAAATGGAAGAAATTCAAGACCATTGTTACCCTCCCCAGGAGTGGTCGGCCAAGAAAGATCACTCCAAGAGCAAAGCATGTAATAGTCGGCGAGGTCACAAAGGACCCCAGAGTAACTTCTCAGCAACTGAAGGCCTCTCTCACATTGGCTAATGTTAATGTTCATGAGTCCACCATCAGGAGAACACTGAACAACAATGGTGTGCGTGGCAGGGTTGCAAGGAGAAAGCCACTGCTCTCCAAAAAGAACATTGCTGCACGGCTGCAGTTTGCTAAAGATCACGTGGACAAGCCAGAAGGCTATTGGAAAAATGTTTTTTATGGATGGATGAGACCAAAACAGAACTTTCTGGTTTCAATGAGAAGCGTTATGTTTGGAGAAAGGAAAACACTGCATTCGAGCATAAAAACCTTATCCCATCTGTGTAACATGGTGGTGGTAGTATCATGGTTTGAGCCTGTTTTGCTGCATCTGGACCAGGACAGCTTGTCATCATTGATGGAACAATGAATGCTGAATTATAACAGTGAATTCTAAAGGAAAATGTCAGGACATCTGTCCATGAACTGAATCTCAAGAAAAGGTGGGTCATGCAGCAAGACAACGACCCTAAGCACACAAGTCATTCTACCAAAGAATGGTTAAAGAAGAATAAAGTTACATGTTTTGGAATGGCCAAGTCAAAGTCCTGACCTTAATCCAATCGAAATGTTGTGGAAGGACCTGAAGCAAGCAGTTCATGTGAGGAAACCCACCAACATCCCAGAGTTGAAGCTGTTTTGTATGGAGGAATGAGCTAAAATTTCTCCAAGCTTGTGTGCAGGACTGATCAACAGTGAGTGGAAACATTTAGTTGCAGTTATTGCTGCACAAAGGGGTCACACCAGATACTGAAAGCAAAGGTTCACATACTTTTGCCACTCACAGATATGTAATATTGGATCATTTTCCTCAATAAATAAATGACCAAGTATAATATTTTTGTCTCATTTGTTTAACTGGGTTCTCTTTATCTACTTTTAGGACTTGTGTGAAAATCTGATGTTGTTTTAGGTCATATTTACGCAGAAATATAGAAAATTCTCAAGGGTTCACAAACTTTCAAGCACTACTGTAAGAGGCCTTGGCAAGATAAGAGACAGTATGGAAGTCTCAGCAGCTCTGAATTAATAACCTAAGTGAGTGTATGTAAATATTGGACCCTGTGTTGATTTCAGAAAACCCAAAAGAAATTAAAACTTCTGCACCAAATTAATGTTTTTTTCCTATTAAAGAAATATATTGTACAATTAATCATTTCACCACAGAAAAAGAACAGTTCAGAGAAATCACTGAAAGCCCAATATTGCCATGACATTCATATCCAAGATGACATTCATGTCACTGTATGTAAACTTCTGACCACAACTGTACCGAGACTGTGGTGGCCGAAACATTTTCAGAACATAACACCATGTGATTTGAGACTAACATAAATTTTACAGTATTTACTACAGTCATGCATTAGTCCAAACAATTTTCTTCTTTTGGCTGCTCCCAATTATGGGCCGCCACAGTGGATCTTTCTTCTCCATTGCTCCCTGTCTTCCACATCCTTCTCTACCACACCTGCCACTTTCATGTCCTCTCTCACCACATCCATGCATCTCCTCTTTGGCCTTCCTCGTTTTCGGGTGCCTGGCAGTTCCATCCTCAACATTCTCCTTCCAACATGCTCTGCATCTATTCTCAGGATGTGCCCATACCATCTCAGTCTCATCTCTCTTAGCTTAATTCCCAAGCTCTCCACATGTGCTGTCCCTCAGACATGCTCGTTCCTTATCCTGTCCAACCTTGTGACTCCCATCGCAAACCTTAACATCCTCAACTCCGCCACCTCTAACTTTGCCTCCTGTCTGTTCATTAAGGGTACTGTCTCCAATCCATACATCACAGCTGGTCTCACTACTGTCTTACATCTTACCTTTCACTTTTGCTGGGACTTTCCTATCACAAATGACTCCCAAAATCCTTCTCCAACTGCTCCACCCTGCCTGCACTCTCTTTCTCACCTCACTATCGCAGTCCCCATTTTCCTGTACAGTTGACCCCAGGAAATTGAACTTTCTTTACATCTTCTCCTTGAATCTTCTCCTTCCCATCTCATCCCCATTCTCATTGATGCACATGTATTTTGTTTCATAGTCCAAACACAATTTTATGGTTTTCAATTAAAGACAGCAAACAGAAAATGTCAATGCAGAAGTTAGCATTGATAATTAGCATTCATCAAACTTTAGCTTAGTTAGGGAACGTTAACGTCAGCGTATCTGAATCATCTCCTCATTTTAAAAACAACACATTGTTGAATTTCTAGAGTTTTAGTTTGTTTCTAAGTCAGAAAACTGCTAACATGTCCGGTAGCATATATTTGTCATTCAAAATACAAGTGCATGTGTGGCAGCAAGGGTGTGGTCGAACGTCGGCTGTGAAGGGTGAGGAGTCAGTTTGAACCAGCAGGTAACATGTCATGAGTGACACCTGTGTCTCATTACTGGCTATTTATTAGCATTTGTCTCTGTGTGTCTTTCAGATGGCCAGTAATGAATGAGAGAGAGAGAAAGCGCCATGTTTCCCAATGTGTGTGTGTGTGTGTTCACAGCTTAGTAATCACTGAAAAGTGACAATAATAAAAGTGCACCTGGAATTGTAGTGCCCATCTCCAGTTTCTCATTGTTCAGAAGTAAAGAGTTCTTACAGCATGCTCTACCCAAAGTTCAAAATAGGTCTATTTTTGGCTAAAATTAAATTAAATTGTGTGTTCTCTAGTCAATATTTTATATTTTCTAAAAAATAAACACATCAACTAGTGGAACACAAGTAACCACTTCTGCTTCATTTTTTGAGGGCTGAAATGTATGCTCCAGTTTTTGTTTTTTGACTGTTTATGAACTGTTAAACTCCTTTATCATGCTTTGTGGGTGTGACCTTTTTAGTGTGGCATCATTATTCATACCTATACAAATAGGGTGTTTATGTTTAAATTACTCATGCACAAAATTATTTCAAGCAAGTTCTTCATAAATCTAAACTTTTAATTTTGCCCTCAAAGTGCACCAGTTTGATACATTTAACTTTAAGGTGCATATCACGGGTAAATTCAGGAGCAAGATCAATGTAATTCTCCTATTTTATATTAAACTTTGGTCAAATATCTGTAACATTCTGCATTCTCTGCAATTTTTTTTACCTTGCGCAATACCAGAAAAATTCAGTTGAAATCAAGCCATTTGAGGCGAATTCATCCGCCTCTGAAAAAACTTGGTATTTGCATTTCCCGGCAAACATTGATTTTCATGACGTCACGTGCAGGACGCCTCTTTCTGAATCTTACATCAGCGCTGGTTTGTTTACGAGAAAACAACCTGGTGGTTTTCTGCAAATTTCTTCAACATTATCATGTAATTATTAAAATGGTTAACAGATGTATCGTAGGAGGGTGTAGCAACACCAATCTTGATGGGATTAGTACTCATCGTTTTCCAAAAGACCAGAGAATGAGAGAGAAATGGGAGCGCTTCGTGCGAGGCACCCGGAAAAAGCCGAGGACCAAGCAGAGCCAAGAAAAAGACCAAGAAAATCGGCAATTCACATGTTGACTGTTGCCAGGGTAAGAAATAATTCTGACATCTCATTATATTCTTCATCCAAAGGTGAAGTAACATTGCACTCAGGTGACAATTCCATATTTCAATGCAAAATCGCTAGCTGCTAAACTTGGTCTACACAGGCTGTGCACTGAAACCGTGCAAGCTCTCGCAGCCTGCTGGCAGTTCCACAGGTGACGTCACGAATCTGGCTCCAGACTCCCTTGGGATTTTTCCAGAGGCGTTTTGTTATTTTATTTTTTTCTGCTGTAGACAGATGGCCTTGTGCAAAATTACCATTCTGGATGAGTGTGTAAAGGGACACACTTTCATTAAAAAAAAAAAAAAAAAAACTAGATAGAACTCGACGCCAATGGCATCAATAGGGATGCCTCTGCCTGGTAGACTACAGGCCTTATTAAGTTGTGATTTGGGGATAGACATTTTACCTCACAGTAATCTTGACCTGGTGAAATTACTTGCATTAGCCTTGGAGATATTGTGTCCACAAGGTTTTCAGACAGACATTTGACCTCACAGTGACCTTGACCTTAGACCTTTTGATCTCAAAATCTAATCAGTTTATCTTTGTCCCCAAATGCACAAATGGTGAAAGTTTGGTGAAATTCCTTTCATTTGCCTTTGAGATATCGTGTTCACAAGGTTTCGGGACGGACGCATGCACGGACAGACGGACAACCCGAAAACATAATGCCTCATGCACCTTAAGGTGGCGGAAGCATAAAAACGAAATTGGTCCAGGATATGCACTTTAACTCTTTACCCCTTAAAGCAATTGCTACAGCCACCTTTGTATATGTATATACTGTTCACCCTGAGAACATATTTACAAGAAAAAAAGTCTAAAGACAAGGTTTTAGACAAGGCATCGTATGTCGTCATTTAGGGATATACACGGTGTCGTCATATGTCGTCATTAAGGGGTAAAGAGTTAAAATGTACACAATTTTCTTACAGGGGAGCCTGCCCCCAGACCCTGAAGAGCGAGGGTCTGGGGGCAGACCCCCTGTAAGACCATAATTTCACTGACCATAGTTTCACAAAATCCTGTGGGAAACACTATTATTCTGCCTGTGCATTTATTTATTTATTTATTAAACTGTTACTGGAACATCTCCCTGTTCTTTTGCAGGTTAGGGTGGCTGTGGAAGAACTCTCTCTCTCAACTCAAAATGTAAAAGTAGGTGACCGTGATTATGCAACATAAATGAGCAACCATGGTGATGGGCAGTGATCTAATGTGGCAAGTGTGTTGCGAGACAAAGATCTCAGCTTCCCATGGAATATTTTGTGGTCTGAACATCTCATGGATTGAGGTGAAGTTGTTTTATTTTACTACAAGATACATGCCTATCAAAATTTTGGCCAGAAGTGATCAATTACGACAGGATTCTGTCATGGTGGGTCATTGCTCTTTAGTCCCTAATGCTCTCCAGCCCCAAATCCTCTCCAAGCTTCAACATTAACAGTCCTGTGGTAAGAAGATTGGCGGATGAGTCAATGAAAAAGGCAGAAACCGTTTTCCAATAAAAGTGCACCTTTTTTAACTGTCTTTTTTTTAAAATAATTTTTCTTGAAAAGGTGCAAATATAAAAACAGTGCAATAACAAAAAATGTCAGGAAAAAAAGGCAAAATAAAAACTATACAAAACAAAAGCTAGGCTACGCTACGCTGCTAAAGGACCTTGCACAAACTTTTCACCACCTTACAGATATACCTTACTGAGGCTATGAGGCTTAATACAGCCTAAAGCTAGCTGTAACCCCTCTAAACTGGCTTACACCATTCATAATAATCAATGAACTCAATGTCAACAAAATTCTCACAAAATAATGAATCAAATAAGAAAACAAAATAAAGAAAATCAATTTCATTTCATTCAAAACATTTCTGTACAGTTACAGAAATGGCTGTAATATGCTAAATGTTCTAATGGCTGTAAATATGTAAAATATGGCTATTTTTTAGAAGGGGAAAATACCCCTTCTAAAAATGGACCATTCCCTCAGTTCCCCACCAAACACGCCTATTTACAGTGAATGTTATGGTCCTTTGGTTTCCCCCTGGAACCAGGAAGTGGATGCTGGAATGAACTGTTTACAGCATGAAAAATTACAAAGTTTTAACAAATAAATGAGAGTGTTTTTAACAGCTAGTATGTATCATTACATTTGTGAGAGCCAGACAGACTTAATAAAGATGAGTGGTGAATGTATTTTAATATAATACTATGAAAGAGGAATGACAAACAAACTGGTTGATTAAAATGCCGGTAGGCCTTTCCCCACATTCCTACACAACACATTGTTATAATGGCAATGAAGTTACAGGAATTAATGATAAATGACAAAATGACCAGTAAACTAGTATGAAACAATGCAAACAGTAGTGACAATGTAGCGTGAAGAATACCAACAATGCTAGCGGCAAGTCAGCTTGAATGTTAAAGTGCCGGCAGATGACTGACTGCATGCTAGGTGCGCAACTCGTAAGAGTCACGGTTCACTCCATGGTATTCCCCTCCCCTTTCTGGAGATGCCCCTTGTGGCATCCTAGGCAGGAAGTCAGCTGTACAGTTCATTCTTCCTGAGTAATACAGTACCTCAAAGCCAAATGGTTGTATAGCCAAGAACCACCTTAGAGTCTCTCGTACATCACAACCAGGACAATGCTCTTTGGTCCGTCTCTAGTACAAACTTTCTTCCCAACAAATAACATTTAAAGCAGTCCAAAGCCCACTTAATTGCCAAACATTTTTTTCTGCACTATAGAGTAACTGCACTCCTTCTGCAGGAGCTTGTGACTAATGTAAGCCACTGGTTGTAGTTGTCCATGGTCCCCTTGCAAGAGGACCGCCCCAAGCCCCTCTCAGAGGCATCTATCTGAACAGTAAATGGCTCCTCAAAATCCAAGCTGAGAAGCAAAGGCTCTTGGCATAAAGAGTCCTTCAAAGTCTTAAAAACTTTCTTGCACCCTTCAGTCCATTCAACCTTATTTTTACAAGGCAGCTCAGTCAGTGCAGCAGCTTTCTTTGAAAAGTTCAGAATAAACTGTCTGTACCAACCCACCAGCCCTAAGGAGGAGTGCACCTGTTTATTAGTGGTGGGCAAGTCTGCAGACATGATGGCCTCCACCTTCCCCACTTGGGGTTGGAGGACACCTCGGCCCAACACATAGCCAAAGTATGCAGTCTCTTCCTTAGCTAAGGTGCACTTGTTCTGGTAGATGGTTAAGCTTGTCTCCTTAATCAAGGAGAGGATCTGTTGCAAGTGTTGCTAATGTTCCATCCACCTTGAGCTGTAGAGAACAAGATCATCCAGGTAGACCGCAGTAAAAAAGTCCTCCATCCCCCTGATGACTCTGTCCATTAGCCTCTGGATGTTGTAAGTGCTCAGTGCAACCCAAATGGTAGCACAGTGAACTGGAAGTGCCCAAACGGCATCTTAAAAGCGTTCAGCTCTTTACCGTCCTCTGCAAGAGGCACCTGCCAATATCCCTTACATAAACAAAAATGTGTTAAGGAACTTAGCCTTTCCCAGATGCTCCACCAAGTCATGAACCCTTGGTATAGGGTAAGGGTCAAACTTTGCCTGGGTGTTGACCTTCCTAAAGTCCAGGCAGAATCTCAGGCTGCCATCCTTCTTTGGGATGAGGACAAGAGGGCTACTGCATTCACTATAGGAGGGCTCAATCACCCCCAGCTCTTGCATCATGTCCAACTTATTCTTCAGGACTAGCAACAGGTGCTCAGACACCCTGTAGCACGGCTGTTGGACGGGCTGTCGGGTTTTCAGTACAATGCAATGCGCCACCAGTGGTGTCCTTCCAGGCCGCTCACCGAAGAGGTCATCAGGCAGGTCACTAAAAGAGGTCATTGTTAAAGAATGGAAAAAGATTGATATTGCAAAATTTCGCCAACTTGTTCATTCCATGCCTAGAAGACTTTGTGCTGTCATTAAAAATCATGGAGGTCATACAAAGTACTAGATGTAGTAGTTTTTGTTGTGGGGTGTACTCGTTTTTGCACCACCCTAATTTGAGTAAAACTGAAAAAATGTGTAATTCAAGTTATATTATTAACCTTACTTTCACATTATACGTTAAACAGATGTTATATTAAACTTTGTCTTGTCAACATTTTGGAAATTGTGTTCATTGAGATATTGTTTAAAAATGTTACTTTTCAAAGGGGGTGTACTCATTTACGCCGAGCGCTGTAGGACATGATGTTAGTCCTTCCTGAGGTCTTCCCTTCCCAAGTCTCTTTCAAGACATTCAGTAGGCCTTGAACTGGATGTGTGTACAGGAGCTCAAAGGGTGAGAAGCCTGGTGAGGCCTGCGGAACCTCCCTGTATACAAACAACAGGTAGGGTAACCACTGGTCCCAGTCCTTTCCAGTGTCTGACACAAACTTTTGGAGCATGTTCACCAGGGTCTAGTTAAATCACTCAACAAGGCCATCTGTCTGTGGGTGGTATGGAGTGGTTCTGATTCTTTTTATTCCCATCTTGCCTTCTTGCAAGATGGTGGCATGCACGTACACAGCGGCTTTGCTCTGGTGGATTTCTGTTATGTTGTTGTTTGTTTGTGTATCGTTCAGCAAAACCACATACAGCTGAGAATATCTTTTAAAGATTGGAATGGCATGTAGTGCATTAGACTTTACTGTAAACTTTCAACGCAACCAGATCTCGCAGGGGATCATACAATCCCTGTGGATCACTATACTGAGACGCAGATGCAGGAGGCAGCGCAGGCAAAGGAGACAGAAGTGGGGCTGCTGAGCTGGCGTGCTAACTAGGCTAAGGCAAGCTAGATTCAAGCCTGCTCTGCCCAGCATCTACCTCACAAAATGCCAGATCCCTCGGCAAGAAGATGGATGAACTGGAGCTGATCACCACGGCACAGAGGGAAGTACGGGACTGCTCGGTAATGTTCATCACTGAGACCTGGCTTCACACTGTGATTCCAGATGAGGCTATTCAGTTAGCAGGCCAAACAGTGCACCGGGCCGATACGACAAGCAACTCCGGTAAGAGCAAGGGAAGGGGACTGTGCATATACATCAACAACCAGCGGTGTACAAATGCAACCGTCATCGATATGCATTGTTCAGCAGATGCCGAGTACATCACAGTGAGATGTCAAGTCAAGTCAAGCTTATTTGTATAGCACTTTTAACAATAAACACTGTTGCAAAGCAGCTTTACAGATGTCAGCTGTTTTATCTGCCACGGGAGTTTACAGTGGTTTTCATGATGGCTGTATACATACCACCGAGCACCAACACTGTGGTGGCACTGGACATACTGCTAACTGCCATTTGCATATCACAGATTGCTCATTCAGATGGGATTTTAATAACAGCTGGGGACTTTAACCAAGCGAACCGGAGGTCTGTCCTCCCTAAATTGTACCAGCATGTGAACTGTCCTATGAGAGGTTCAAACACACTGGATCATGTCTACACCAACGTTAAGGATGGATATAAAGTCTCCTCTCTCCCCCACTGAGGCCTGTCTGACCACCTGTCTCTGTTTCTCAAGCCAGTATACAGACCTTTCTTTAGAACATCAAAACCTAGTGTGAGAATCATAAAGATATGGCCTGAGGGGGCTTCATCTCAACTTCAGGTCCACTTTGGGTGCACATGTTGGGATTTGGACGGCACGGTGGTGTAGTGGTTAGCACTGTCGCCTCACAGCAAGAAGGTTCGAGCCCCGTGGCCGGCGAGGGCCTTTCTGTGCGGAGTTTGCATGTTCTCCCCGTGTCCGTGTGGATTTCCTCCGGGTGCTCCGGTTTCCCCCACAGTCCAAAGACATGCAGGTTAGGTTAACTGGTGACTCTAAATTGACCGTAGGTGTGAACGGTTGTCTGTGTCTATGTGTCGGCCCTGTGATGACCTGGCAACTTGTCCAGGGTGTACCCCGCCTTTTGCCCGTAGTCAGCTGGGATAGGCTGCAGTTTGCCTGCGACCCTGTAGAACAGGATAAAGCGGCTTGAGATAATGAGATGAGATGAGATATTTGGACTTATTTGCACAAGATATTGATGACTCCACATCCACTGTCCTGTCTTATGTCAAGTACTGTGTTGACTGTGTTACAGTGGACAAACATATTAGGACCTTCCTGAACAACAAACTATGGATGACAAAGGACATCAAGAGTCTATTGCTGGAGCGCAACTCTGCCTTTAGATCTGAAAACAACAATCTCTACAGGACGGTGCACTCTCAAGAGAGCCATCAGGAGGGCCAAGGCAGACTACAGGCAGAGGATAGAGGGATACTTCAGTGGTGGAGACCCACAGCAGACATGGTGAGGTTCTGAATGCCTTTCTAAGTACAAAGGCAGAGGTGATATAACAATAAGCAGCAGTGATTCTCTTGTAGAGGAGCTGAATCATTTCTTTGCTTGATTTGAGGTGGACGATGCAGAGACTAGGAAGAAGCTGATACCAACAGCAGTCAGCGGGACACCGAATGTCAACACTGATGATGTCAGGAGAGTGCTCCGTGGCGTGAACACCAGGAAAGCTGCTGGTCCTGATGGTACACTAGGGAGAGCACTCAGAAACTGCGCAGACCAACTGGCAGAGGTATTACGTAAAATCTTTAATAATAATAATAATAATAATAATAATAATACATTTTATGTATAAGCGCCTTTCAAGGTATACAAGGACGCTGAACAGTAAAAAACAAACAATAAAAAGCAAAACAATAAAATAATAAGAAAATAATAAGAAATCAATAATAATAATAACGTTATTAAAAATCAAAGAGAAAAGGCCAAGCTAAAGAGATGTGTTTTTAGCCGTTTTTTGAAAGAGGACAATGTTGAGCATTGGCGCAACGCTAGTGGCAGGGCATTCCACAGCTTAGGGCCATTTACACTGAAAGCCCTGTCACCCATAGAGCAGAGCCGAGAGTGAGGGACTGCTAATAGGTGGACATCTGTGGAGCGAAGATTTAAAGGTAACTGATATGGAGTTAGGAGATTTGATAAATAGGGAGGGGCCAGGTTATGTAGAGATTTGTAAACAAGTAAGATAATTTTGTACTGAATGCGGTATTTAACTGGGAGCCAGTGCAGGTTGTATAGAATAGGAGTGATATGATCCCAGGGCCTGGTGTGAGTGAGTACCCTAGCGGCTGAGTTTTGGACATATTGCAGCCTATTTAGTCGCTTGGCTGGGATGCCATCGAGCAGGGCATTGCAGTAGTCCAGTCTTGAGGTGACAAAAGCATGTATAAGCATTTCAGCTGCAGATGAAGTCAAGGAGGGACAGAGTTTGGAGAGACTTTTCAGGTGAAAAAAAAGCTGTTTTAGTGATACTTTTAATGTGTGAGTCAAAAGAGAGAGTAGAGTCCAGAATAACACCCAAATTTCTTACTTCAACAGTAGTGGAGGTGAAATAACCAGGAATAGATAGCTGTGAGTGCTCCAGTTTTTTCAAGATAGAAGGGGTGGAAATGAGGATGGCTTTTGTTTTGTCTTGATTTAATTTAAGAAAGTTCTGCACCATCCAGTTGTTAACTGCATTTAGACAGTTGACAAGATTGGACGGAGGGAGTGGGTAAGAGGGTTTGGTTTGAATATAAATTTGGGTGTCATCTGCATAACAGTGAAAGTTAAGCCCATAATGCTGTATTATGTGGCCAAGAGGAAGGATGTATATTACAAATAATAAGGGTCCCAAGACAGAGCCCTGAGGGACACCATGAAGGAGGGGTGATTTAGGGGATCTAAAGTCTCCAATTGTCACAAACTGTTCTCTCATGGTAAGATAAGATTTGAACCAGGCTAAAGAAGAACCAGTGATGCCAAGCAGAGTTTCTAAACAGCTCAATAAAAGATTGTCACATACAATGTCAAAAGCTGCTGTAAGGTTGAGGAGAACAAGGATACTGACATGGCCAGTGTCAGCAGCTAACAGCAAATCATTGACAACCTTGACCAGGGCAGTCTCGGTGCTGTGCATGGCCCGAAACCCAGACTGAAACTTCTCCCAAAGATTATATTGAGTTAAATGCTCTTGGAGCTGATTGGCAACAATACGCTCTAGGACTTTTGCAATGAAGGGAAGATTGGAAATGGGGCGATAATTTTTAAAATCATCAATAGCTGCTCCAGGTTTTTTCAAGATAGGAGTGATAGCTGCTGTTTTGAGAGCCTGAGGGACTAATCCAGTTGAAAGGGACGAATTTATTATCTTAACTAGCAGGGGACAGAGAACTGGCAGGCAAATCTTGACCAAAGAGGTGGGCATAGGGTCGAGGAGACAGGTGGTAGGCCTGGATTTAGATACTAAGCCGAAGACATACTGCTCATCACCTAATGAGAAAGCAGAGAAAGATCCAACTGGTGGTGGACAGGAAAAGGGGACATTAGAGGGAGTGATGGAAGTGGATTTGATCTGCTTGTATATAGAGTTGATTTTATTTTGGAAAAATTCAAGAAATTTACAACAAAGATCAGTGGAAGGAGTAAGAGGAAAGTTTTTAACAGGCAAAAGAAGTTTGTTTACAGTAGAAAAAAGCGCTCTAGGGTTTCCTTGGCCTCTGGAAATGATGGTGGTGTAATAGCTGGTCTTGGCATCAATTAAAGACTCTTTGTAGGCAGAGACATGGTTACTGTATGCTAGTGCATGAACTGTCAGGCCAGTTTTACGACTAAAGGGGTGTTCACACGGCAACTTTTACTCCGGTGTAGCACCGGGGCTGCCCCGGTAGAGCGTTCACACGGTACAAAGTTATACCGGTGTAGCCCCTGAAAGCTGCTTAAACCGGTGCAAATCTAACCCTGCTCGGGAGGTGGTTTAAGAAATTTACTCCGGAGTAAATGCTAGTTTGCGGGGCAGCACCGATATAAAATGGGACGTCTGAACGCTACAGGGGTAGACTCGCTACGCGTGAGGAGAGTTGATTACATACGGGCATTGCATAACTTGCATCCTGGTATTTTGCGCTTCCAAAATGGCGAATATCAACAACAACAGAACTGCGTGTCTTCCAGTGTTGCCAGATTTGGCAGTTTTAAGTGCATTTTGACGAATTTGAACATATTTTGGGATGGAAAACGTCAGCAATATCTGGCAACACTGGTGTCTTCATCCACGTTGTTTTCCCGGCGCTTGGTGATGCCATGACAACCGGGAAAAAGAAGTACATTTTCACGCATGCGCATATTTCATTTCCGCATTATTACTATCGGAAATGATAGTAATAATGATAGGAAATGATAGTAATAAAAGGAAATATCAAAACTTTATTACTATCAAAGGAAATGATAGTAATAAAGTTTTTGCTACTATAACACGGTCGCAGAAACTGCCGTGTGACCGCAAGTGGGGCTGCACCGGTGCTAACACGCTTCTCTCTAGTAAGCAGGGTTGTGACGTGTGAACGCTGCGCAAAATTTACACCGGTGTAAGATATATCGCAACAAAATACATCGGTGCAGCATCGATGCAAATATGTGCCGTGTGAACACCCTATAAGTCTCTCCAGCTGCTGACCAGCAGCCTTCATTTTACGAAGCTCAGGTGTAAACCACAGAGCAGAGTGAGAGAAAGACAGTACGCGTCTTCAGGGGGGCAAGGTGATTGAGAGAGTCAGCAAGGTGAGAGTTGTAGAGCATGACTAACTCCTCAGAGGATGAGTTTAATGATTTAGTGATCAGAATAGGATGTAGTGTGTCAAATAAATCAGCTGTAACTATGTTTTTTGTGTTCCTGTATGTGATGGTGCGAAATTCACGCCTACGATGGAGAGGCTCAGGGACAGCAATATTAAAAAAAAAATAGCCATGTGATCAGAAACACAGAAATCTCTGACATATAAATTTGATGGTGTGATGCCAGAGGTACAAACAAGATCTAAGATATGACCCTTTGAGTGGGTGGGAAAATCTACATGTTGGGTGAAATCAAAACAATCAAGGACAGCCACAAAGTTTTTAGCAAAATCACAGTTATCTGAGTCAACATGAATGTTCAAATCACCAAGCACCAGTATAGATGGACACAGAGCACTGACAGATGAAAGCAGCTCAGACAATTCATTAATAAAAACAGGAAACTCTGGGAGGCCGGTAAATGAGCAAAAGCAGTAAAGGTAGACCACCAGTAAACTTCAGAGCAAGACATTCAAATGATGAAAAATCCTGCAAGGGCATAGATACAATCCTATAACTGGAGCGATAGATCACAGCAAGACACCCCCCCCCCGCCCAGTTAAACGTGGCTTCTCCATATACTCATATCCTACAGGAGTAGCTTCATTTAAGGCCAGAAAATCACTTGGTATTTGCCAAGTTTCAGTTAAACATAATATATCTATGCCAACATCAGTGATCAAGTCATTAATGTAGGGTGCTTTTTTATTAAGAGATCGCACATTTAATAAAGCAAACTGCGCATTTCTTGAGGAAGGGCAATTCTGCGAAGTTTTAACGAAATTTATGGGACACAAGTTCGTAAAATCAACAGAGCGCCTCTCAACGACAGTCCACTTGATGTTACGATTCCAACTCCAAAACGAATCACTGTTGTTTAGATGTTGATGGCGAGCAAACGTCCGTCCAGAGCCCCTGTGTATATATTTAGGCCGACGCAGGAACCCAAGATGTTTGTGTGCAAGCAGGGTGTCAGGGAACTTATGTGTTTTATTCCCCAAATAGTGGAGATAGGCAGACAAATATTTAAGCGCCATGGAGAAGTCCCAGGAAAGCCTATGCGAAAGTTTTGGCTCACTGTAAAGCCAGTGTAGGTGGTTTAGATCAAAAACAAGGAGCCAGAGTAGAATCACTGTTGCGCGCACCATCCAAGCAAGCAAATGTAGGCTCTACACAGAGCAGCTAGCCAGACACCTGTGCCCTTAACACGTTAGCCAACAGGATACTCCACTTGACACTCCAGAGGGCAGGCAACAGAAATAGCCAGCCCTAGGGAGAGCAGTAGTTCATTCTAAAAAAAAAAAAAAAAAAAAAAAAAAACTTACCCTCATAGCAAGTAAGAGACTTACCCAAAAGAACAGGTAAGGCGGACACACCTAAGAGGGCTCGCGCAAGGTAATACAGGGTAGTCAGCATTAGTAGTAGCCTAGTCCATCAGTTTGGCCAACAGTTCAGTAAACTCCTGTTTAAAGTCCGGACAGGTAGATAAGATGAATCCCCAGTCAGTACACAGTCTATATCCTGATTTCAGCAGTAGCAGATGGATTATCTTAGGATGTCAAGAGCAAACAGGTTTCCGAGGGCGTTGGAAATCTGACTCAGGTAGAAATCCATTATCTGACACAGGTAGTCCTGGAATCCACTCAACAGGTAAGGTTACTGTTTAGGCAAGTATTTGCAGATGACATTCAAGGAAGCGCGAGATAAACCCATCTCCAAAGAAGATTAGGGAAAAATAAAAACACACAGATAGCGTGTTTTATTATTATTTTTAGCATTTTTAAAATGCTAAAAATAATCATCATCAAACAAATGCGGGACCAAGGAGTAGCGGCAGCCAAATGCGCCAGCGTTCACTCAAAACCGGAAACCGGAAGTCTCTCCCTGTCTCTATGCACTGTCCCAAAATGTCTGAAGTCTGCCACTATTGTGCCCATACCCAAGAAGACATATACTGTATTAGCAGCCTAAATGACTTCAGACCAGCTGCTCTTACCCCCACTGTTATGAAGTGTTTTGAGAAGCTGGTCTTGAGTTATATCAAAGCAGCTCTCCCACCCACCCTGGACAAGCACCAGTTTGCATATAGAGCAAACAGGTCAACAGAAGATGCCATTAGTACAGCACTACATACCAATCTGTTCCATCTGGAACACCCTAAAACATATGCAAGGATGCCGTTTCTGGACTTTAGCTCAGCATTTAACATGATCTTTTTTCACTGTTATACAAGCGAGATGGCGGCACATACAGACACTGCGGCTCTCAGCTCTCTGTCAATGTGTATTACACTAGTATTGTTTGTATGTGTAGTGTGCTTTAGAACATGGTGTCATGCCACACACGTCTACAGTCACACAGAACTTCTGAACATTGGACTACGATGCCAGATTGCAGTCACGAGCGACTTCCAGTGGACCCACAATATTCTGCTAGACATAGCAAGAGCTCCAGCATCTCCGTGGATTGTTGTCGGCCCCAACAAGTGGCACAGGCAGCGGAGGGAGCGCAAGCAGAAGCGGAGTTGCCGAGTGGACCTGCTAACCAGGCTAAGGAAGTAGCCATTCAAACCCCCATTACCCAGCATCTTCTTGACCAATGCCAGATTATAAGATCGACGAGCTGGAATTATATCTTGCAGTAAACCCCTCTGTTCGCGATTGTTGTGTGCTGATCATCACGGAGACCTGGCTACATCAACTGATCCCGGATACTACAGTACAGCTAGTGGGCCGTACCACTCATCGCTACGACAGAAACAGAGACTCCGGTAAGAGCAGAGGAAGGGGACTGTGTGTATATGTTCACAATGACTGGTGTACAAACAGTAAGATCACACACACCCATTGCTCTCTTGACATAGAAGCAGTGACAGTTGTTTGCAGACCTTTTTATCTGCCCAGAGAGCTGACAGTGGTACTAATTACTGCTGTTTATATTCCACCAAATGCTAACATTAGCATAGCTCTTGCCCACCTACATGACATTGTTAATAGACAACAGCAAGTTCATCCTGAGGGAGTACAAATCATTGCTGGGGATTTTAATCAAGCATGCTTAAAGAAAGACTGTCCTTCCCAAATTTGTACAGTATGTACAGTGCTCCACCAGAGGGATTAACACACTGGACCATGTCTATTCTAATCTGAAGCACGCTTACAGAGCAGTCCCCCTCCCACATCTGGGTCTGTCTGACCATCTCTCACTGCTCCTCATCCCTGCATACACTCCCCTCAGGAAGAAAACTAAGCCAGTCATAAAGACTGTAAAAACCTGGCCGGAGGGTGCACTCTCCAAGCTGCAGGACTGCTGTCACAGAATGGGATATCCTTGAACAACAGGACTTACAGGGCTTTACTGACACTGTTCTGTCTTACATCAAGTTTTGTATGGATAATGTCACGGTGGACAAGCACATTCGTGTTTATCCAGACAGAAAGCCCTGGATGACAAGCGAAGTTCAGTCACTCCTGAGGGCCCGTAACTGCCTTCAGGACAGGTGACAAGGCCCTGTACAGCACGGCGAGAGCAGATTTAAGGAGGGGCATTAAAAGTGCAAAGGAGGCCTACAAGAGGAAGGTGGAGGACCATCTGTCAAACAACAACCCACATCAAGTGTGGCAGGGACTAAAACACCTCACAAACTATAAAGACAACACCTCTGTGACCATCAGTGCCAACGCCTCGCTGGCAGAGGAATTAAACCATTTCTTTGCCTGCTTTGAGGCAATGAGGCCTCACACAGTCACACACCCCTTACAGGCCGCAAGCTCACACACACTCTCCAGGAACATCAAGTGAGGCATGTGTTCAGATCTGTGAACACAAGGAAAGCTGCTGGACCAGATGGAGTACCTGGTGAAGTACTCAAATCCTGTGCTTACCAGCTCTCAGCAGTCTTCACGAAGATCTTTAATCTCTCCCTGATACACGCCACTGTCCCACCTTGTCTCAAGTCAGCTACTATAATCCCCATCCCCAAAAACTCAACCACCAGCAATCTCCGTGATTACAGACCCATTGCCTTGACACCAGTAGTCGCTAAATGCTTTAACTGACTAATGTCACATCACATTAAAGACTGCCTCCCTCCTGCCTTTGATCCATATCAATTTCACATACAGAGTAAACCAATCTACTGATGATGCCATTTCCACAGCCCTCCACACTGCTCTGAGCCACCTGGAACAGCCGGGGACCACCATAAGGATGCTCTTCGTCGATTACAGCTTGGCTTTTAATACCATCATCCCTGACATCCTTGCGGACAAGCTGGCTGCCCTGGACTTTCCCCCAGCCACTTGTGCCTGGATCAAAGACTTTCTTACAAACCGCCCACAGATTGTCAAGATTGGCACCCACAGCTCCTCCACCCTCATGCTTAGCACTGACTCTCCACAAGGCTGTGTGTTGAGCCCTTTTCTGTATGCCATTTACACCCATGACTGTTGAAGTAGTTCCTGATGTGGGTGGAGCACAGAAGCACGGCAGGCGAGAGTTGATGTTCACACACAAACACTTTATTGAGCATTTCAGCTTTCACTCACTCAACACACACACATGCGTTGTGGTCGGGAGGGAGCCCCTTTTCTCTGCTCTCTCCTTTTATGCTCCATCCCTGTAAAAAACACACACGCGCACACACATTAATTGAAAGCAGGTGGAATGACTTAGCCACTTACCTTCCCCGACCCCGCCCTCCATTCACAGACTGCTGCTTGGCCACGCCCCCGCTGCCACATACCCCCCACCGCCCAACTCAGCTTCAGTCCGGACAGCTCCCCGGCCTGAAGCTGACTCCCTCCCCCCGACAGGACAGGAAGTCCGCCACCACCATCTGTGCCCCCGGCCTGTGGATCACCTCGAACTTAAATGGCTGGAGGGCGAGATACCAACGGGTGATCTGTGCATTGGCTGCGGGATTTACTAATCGGCATTCACAGCATGCCGCACACACCCGACAGGCATCCCTGCGAATCACTAGCCAATAGAACCGGGCCATTATTCGGGCTAGTGTTTTGTCTGGCCCCAAGTGTCCAGCCATGGGATTAAAGTGAGCTGCATGGAATACGAGTTCCCTACGGCTCTTTGGGATTAACAACTGGGTTATTCGTTCACTAGTTTGAGTGTCCTGCATCACTCGGTACAATCTATCTTTAATAATAGTAAAATAAAGGAAGGTCGGTGCCGCACTTGGCTGAAGAGTTTGACCATCGATTACTCTCACTTGGTCAAATGCATGCCGCAGAGTCTTGTCTCGCGACTGCTCTAACGGGAAATCCCCAAGGGAATCCCTGAGAGAGGGAGGAGGAGTTCCCTACGGCTCTTTGGGATTAACAACTGGGTTATTCGTTCACTAGTTTGAGTGTCCTGCGTCACTCGGTACAATCTATCTTTAATAATAGTAAAATAAAGGAAGGTCGGTGCTGCACTTGGCTGAAGAGTTTGACCATCGATTACTCTCACTTGGTCAAATGCATGCCGCAGAGTCTTGTCTCGCGACTGCTCTAACGGGAAATCCCCAAGGGAATCCCTGAGAGAGGGAGGAGGAGCGGGCTGCTCCTCACTCTGATGCCGTGTTGACGTAGACGGCTCTGTGACAGCTTTTCCAGTCAATGCCACACTGGGATCTTCCCATGACCTACTAGTGCAGGACCCACTACGTGCTAAATATTCCAAAATATTCTTTAAACCCTGGCTAATCAGTACCCAAAATCAACGAGTGGGTGAGACGAGGACTAACCACCGCCTTTATGCATTTGGCCCCGGAATAGAATACGGACAGACAGACACTAAGGGATAATTGTGAACATCCCCGTGTGCACACAACACTTTCACTGCTTGTACTCTCCCCAGTGCCTCACCTTGCACCAGGCGTTGGTGAATTGAGGTCTGATTACAACCGGAATCCACCAAAGCATGATATGTATCCCCTCGAACACTTATAGACCGGGAGCCCAGGGGGATCAGCCTAGCTGGGAAGGTTACCAATTTTTATCGGTAGTATGTCGTCTGGCATGGTCCCCAGATAGAGGAACTGCACGTCTGCCAGGTTCCCCCTGGTGGGTGTGGCAATGAGGGGGGTGAAATGGGCACCCCAAAAATGGGCTAGGTCAGCTGGTGGGGTTACCAGTTGGAACCTGTTGCAAATTGTTTGTCATGGTCCCCTGATTGAGGAATGACCACTGCCAGATGTTTTCAGTGGTGGGGTACCCCCGCCAGACGCCCCCTTATGACGACACCCCCAAAAATGGGCTAGGTCAGCTGGTGGGGTTACCGATTCAAACCTGTTGTAAATTGTTCATCATGGTCCCCTGATTGAGGAATGGCCACTACCAGACATTTTTGTTGGTGGGCGGGGCTTGGCAGACATCAATTACAGGGGGTTAAAAAATGGGCTAGGTTAGCTGGTGAGGTTACCAATTGAAACCTGTTGTAAATTGTTCATCATGGTCCCCTGATTGAGGAATGACCACTGCCAGATGTTTTCAGTGGTGGGGTACCCCCGCCAGACGCCCCCTTATGACGACACCCCCAAAAATGGGCTAGGTCAGCTGGTGGGGTTACCGATTCAAACCTGTTGTAAATTGTTCATCATGGTCCCCTGATTGAGGAATGGCCACTACCAGACATTTTTGTTGGTGGGCGGGGCTCGGCAGACATCAATTACAGGGGGTTAAAAATGGGCTAGGTTAGCTGGTGAGGTTACCAATGAGACCTGTTATAAATTGTTGTCATGGTTCCCTGATTGAGGAATGGCCACTGCCAGACGTTTTCATTAGTGGGGTACCCCTGCTAGACGTGCACTAGTGACCACTAGCGAGTTACAGCTCTCAAAGTACACCTTGACAAATGAACACATTGACTCAATGAAATGTTATTTTGCTGTTTAATTTATTGATCCTGTCCATTAACCATAACAATGAAAACTAACATATAACAATACAACATATAACATTACAATATATAACAATATTCAAGTACCTCTAAACCAAGGTGTGTATGACACAAAAGTGAGACATACTGTAGTGTTAGTCCTCCTGGTCTGAGTTATCAGACTCCTCACTCCAAGGCTCATCTGAGGACTCCACCTCAGTGTTGTCCTCCTGACTGTGTGACTTGGTATCCAGATGACACTCTGTGAATAAGTGCTGTGGAATAGATGGACCATTGAACCAGTTTGGCTGCAACAGTTTATCTTTCACACACCACCCATATTTGGTCACTGACAAGCCGTCTGTCGGACATGGTGATGTTGCCAGTGTCCAGACCATACTAATATAACGTGTTCTAAGCACATGCATCTCTAGAGCTGGCTTTGACGGTGGTAGCAAGGCACAATCAACTTTCTTCACATTGGCCAGTGGATTCTCCTGCAAAAATAAGAGGCATAGGTCAACATAGGCATAGGTGTGTGTGTATGTGCATATGTATGTGGACATATAAGAACTGTCCTACTTTTTCATTTTCATTCTTGCTCCAGACATACAAAATGGGGAAGTTGCTTTTCATGTTATCTATCGGAAATCTATAGCAACATACAGACCATGTTGCTTGTGCTGAATTAGCTTCTATCCTTAATTTCTTGTATGTTTATGTGGACAATGTAATTTGGATGCTTGAATCTTTCTTAAAACAATCAACAGTTATTAAATTTTCAGTACACAATTCATTGAAGGTAAAACTCAACTAGGAGGGACAAAGAGTGATAGGGCTATCATTATTAAAAAATTGGGAAATGCATGAATATTAATATTACACGGAAATAGAAAATTTTGGAACTAACCTTCACCAGTCTTCTGCTTGATCCAAATAACAGCCTGTTCCCATTGATTGAATGAACACAGAAATTTGAAACATGAAAAATGTGGACAAATCTGGAAAATGAGGACGGTGAAGCCTTCAGATGATGGGATATTACTGTACATGTGGCAAGGATCAGCACCTTTTATCCCTTATGCTGTGTTAGAAAAAAAGTTACACTCATGGTGTTAGTGGTCGAAAATACCGGCCTTACAAAAATGTTAATAAATGACTTGGTAGACAAGTGACAGATTTATTTTGATTCAAATTTTAGGACAGGGGCATGTGATAAGTGTAATTAAGATCTGTGCTCCATTTTTGGTTATTAAAAATAAGGAAGAACAATCTTTTTCTGCCATAATTCTTAATTTTGACATATTTTTTTCTATAACAGAATAAGGGTTAAAGGATTTGAATACATTTAATTTTATCCATTCCAATATGTTATGAAGGACATCATGAAGCCTTATAGGTTTGTGATTAGGGCTGTGCAATTAATCGAATTTTAATTGTGATTACGATTTCTCTGTGATAATCAAACCAAACTAAAATAATTGAGTTGAAACGATTATTTTGCCATTTTTATTTAAGCTACACAATTTCTGAAAGAAACATGTAGTTCAGGTGATTTCAGGTGATTAATCAAAGATGCAGACACATAACCTGACACAATAGCTTATAAACTATTTATGCCTTAGATAAATTATCAATAAGAAAGTGTTTTTAGACAGAGAAATGCCTACTAATTGCATAGTGTAACTAAACAAGATCAACAGACCTAATTCACGTGCAACCCCTCCCAAAAAAACAAACCGGTTTCCGACCGCCTGACTGTCCTGCCGACATAGTATCGTGTAGAGATGCTTGCACGCGACTAAAAATAATCGATTGAATAATCGTGATTTAAATATTGAACAAAATAATCTTGATCATGATTTTTTCCATAATCGCACAGCCCTATTTGTGATGTAAAATAAAGATATTAATAACGCGGTGCGTCGGGATGTTTTTTCACTTGCCGCCACCGCAGATCGTGGAAACGCGATTCGTGGAAACGCGATAACTTTTGAAAGAGTGGATGGATTTGCACCAAATTTTATTAATGCTGCTAATGTGCTAATGCTCTATGATAGGTACATGAAAAGATTAGATTTTGCAGGCCAAGACTTTCAAGATGGCCGACTTTAAACATGGGCAACTTTTTGTTTGGCCCATAACTTTTGAACAGGTGCTTGGATTTGAACCAAACCTTGTGTTGCTAACACTCCGTATTAAGTACAGGAACTGATTAAATTTTGGAGATCAACACTTTCAAGATGGCTGATTTTTTGTTTGTGGGATAATTTTTGAACAAGGATTTGCACTAAATCTTGTGTGTTTACACTCTATAATAGGTACATGAACTGATTAAATTTTGGATGCCTCAAATGGTGAAGATGGCAGTCGCTTGGTGTGCTAATCTGAGGTTTGGGGCATTTCGGGGATATACCTGTGGCAGTTGGAGGTGACTGCATAGGCCTAGTTTAGCAAATGATTTTTAGTAGGGTGTCCTCACAAGGGGGTGTCTGGTGGGGGTACCCCACCACTGAAAATGTCTGGCAGTGGCCATTCCTCAATCAAGGGACTATGATGAACAATTTACAACAGGTTTCAATCGGTAACCCCACCAGCTAATCTAGCCCATTTTTGGGGGTGTTGTCATAACGGGGCGTCTGGGGGGGTACCCCACCACTGAAAATGTCTGGTAGTGGTCATTTCTCTATCAGGGGACCATGATGAACAATTTACAACAGGTTTGAATCGGTAACGCCACCAGCTGACCTAGCCCATTTTTGGGGGTGTCATCATAATTGGGCGTCTGGTGGGGGTACCACTGAAAACGTCTGGCAGTGGTCATTCCTCAATCAGGGGACCATGATGAACAATTTACAACAGGTTTCAATTGGTAACCTCACCAGCTAACCTAGCCCATTTTTTAACCCCCTGTAATTGATGCCTGCTGAGCCCCGCCCACCAACAAAAATGTCTGGCAGCGGCCATTCCTCAATCAGGGGACCATGACAAACAATTTGCAACAGGTTCCAACCAGTAACCCCACCAGCTGACCTAGCCCATTTTTGGGGTGCCCATTTCACCCCCCTCATTGCCACACCCACCAGCCAGGGGGAACCCGGCAGACGTGTAGTTCCTCTATCTGGGGACCATGCCAGACATCATACTACCCATAAAAATTGGTAACCTTCCCAGCTAGGCTGACCCCCCTGGGCTCCCGGTCTATTACTGGTATGCGATACATTCAGGCCCGATCGGGGGCAGTTTCTGGTGCGTCGGGGATCCGGATTACAGCTCCCACCTCCCTTGCGGAGCTCTGACTCTGGAGATGCTCCGATTCCCCACCGCGCCAGCACACCGGCCCAGGCTTTCCCTCTGCACTGATGTTATGGGTGTCACTCACCTGAGGAGGAGACAACACAGACATGGAAGAGGGAGATGGGAGAACACCACGGGTGCGACAGGCTGGCTGGGGAGGAGCCAGACGCAGCCTCCGTGGCAGGGGAACGGGGTGGGGGAAGAGGGAGACAGAAGAGAAGTGAGGAGAAGCGCCTTGTCTGCCTGTCGTTGGAGCCACCTCCAGATGGTCCTCCACCAGCTCGATGGCTCATTCCAGCAACGCCAGGCGATGACACTGGACCCATTCCGCTGTTCCTTCCGGAAGTCAGGAGATAAACTGTTCAAGTGCCACCAGATTGATGATCTCGTTGGCGTCGCGGTCTTCCGCCCTCAGCTACCACTGGCAGGCATCCCGGAGTTGCTGGTCAAATGCAAATGGCCGGCCGACCTCCTCCAACGCCAGCGTCCAGAAGCGCTGGTGATGTTGTTCCGGGGAGCAGCCGACCCACTGCAGAATGGCTTTCCTCAGGTCAGCATACATCAGTCAGCTGTCAGCGAGGAGCTGCTTGTGCTGCGAGCTGCACCTCGCCAGTCAGGAGCGGGAGGAGGCGAGCCGTGCACTGCTCCAGCAGCCACCCCCACGCCTCGGCTGCTTCCTCAAAGAGGGCGAGGAATGCTTCTGGATCATCCTGCAGTCCCATCTTCGTGAGGGTCCCAGCAGCGGTGGTCGATGCCCCTGCTGACACGAGCAGGTGCCGGAACGCCTGGCGATCTTCCTGCTGGTCCAACATCAAAGCTTCGAAGC
Source organism: Neoarius graeffei (assembly GCF_027579695.1). Taxonomy (NCBI): domain Eukaryota; kingdom Metazoa; phylum Chordata; class Actinopteri; order Siluriformes; family Ariidae; genus Neoarius; species Neoarius graeffei. Next base: position 11,134,743 of record NC_083587.1, read on the forward strand.
GTTGCTCTTGTTCCTTTTGGAGGGTGATCAGCGCTTGATGTTGGTTCTGCTGGGCAGTAGCAAGGGCAAGGATGAGCGAGGAATGGGGAGGACTCCATGGGGTGGTTCCCTTCTGTGCTCCCGGGTTTCGGCACCACTGTAGCAGTTCCTGATGTGGGTGGAGCACAAAAGCACAGCAGGTGAGAGTTGATGTTCACACACAGGCACTTTATTGAGCTTTTCAGCTTTCACTCACTCACTCAACACGCACACATGCATTGTGGTCAGGAGGGAGCCCCTTTTCTCTGCTCTCTCTCCTTTTATGCTCCATCCCTGTAACAAACAAACACACACACATACAAAATGACGACAGGTGGAATGACTTAGCCACTTACCTTCCCCGCCCCCGCCCTCCATTCACAGATTGCTGCTTGGCCATGCCCCCGCTGCCACAACTGTACTCCCACCCACCCCACCAACACAATAATTAAATTTGCAGATGACACCACCTAGGTGGGGCTCATAATTGGAGGGGATGAGTTGGCCTACAGGGACGAGGTGCAACAGCTGGCAGAGTGGTGTGCCAAAAATAACCTGGTTCTCAACACCAAGAAAAGAAAGGAGGTGTTCATGGACTTCAGGAGGCAAAAAGCTGACCCCACCTCCCCTCTACATCAATGGAGACTGCATGGAGAGGGTCCGCACCTTTAAATTGAGGACCTCTCCTGGTCAGCTAACATAACAGCCATGGTGAGGAAGGCCCAACAGCGAATCCACTTCCTGAGAGTCCTCAGAAGGAACAGACTGGAGGAGAGGCCGTTGGTGACCTTCTACCGCTCCACCATTGAGAGCGTGCTGGCTTTCTCCATCATGGTGTGGTATGCTGGCTGCACAGCGGCTGACAAGAAAAAGCTGCAGAGGGTGATAAGGTCAGCTGAAAAGACAATTGGCTGTCCTCTGCCCTCCCTAGATGACATCGCTAACTCTTGATGCCCCTCCAGAACCAGGAAAATCATTTGCGACCACCTCCATCCCGGACACCACGTGCTCAGCCTGCTGCCCTCTGGAACGAGGTACAGGAGCATAAAGAGTAGAACAAACAGCCTGAAAAACAGCTTCTTTCCATGGGCTATGAGGACACTTAATACACACATGGGTTGCTAAAATTTTCTTTGCTATTTTTATGAAGTGCAATAACTTTTAACTACCTCGATCTTATTTATTTGTTCCATTTTCATGACATGACCAATATTTAGTTTTTGTGTGTTCTTGTTTTTGTGTGTTCTCGCTTTTATGTATGTTTTTGTTTTTTTGTGTTTTTAATACAACTTCAGTTGTGGCAAGTCAATTTCATTGTATGGGTGATTGTACAATCACAAGCCTTTCTTTTACAATAAAGGCTATCTTATCTTATCATACCCAGCAGAATGGAGAACAAACTGCTGGACCTGGGCGTGGATCAGAGACTTTTTAACCAACTGTTCTCAGGTTGTCAGGATGGGGACTTATCACTCCTCCTCTCTGACAATCAATACCGGGGCCCTGCAAGGGTGCATACTGAGTCCTCTCCTGTTTTCCCTTTATACATATGACTGCATACCAACCTACAGCACAAATACCATTATTCAATTTCCAGATGACACTACTGTAGTTGGTCTGATACACAATGGTGATGAATCTGCATACAGGGACAAGGTCCGCAGACTAACAGAGTGGTGCTCCATGAACAACCTGGCACTCAACATCTCCAAAACCAAAGAGATGATCATTGATTTCAGGAGACAATGTGAAGGCCCTGCTCCCCTATACATTAGGGTAGAGCCCTGCACTCCCACGGGACCCGCCGCAAAGCAGTGCAGCGCGGGACAAATTTTGAAAGCTCATTGCGGGCGCGGGTGGGAGAGGTGATAAGCTGCAATCCCGCTAACTAAAAACGTGTTTAAAATAAAATGTATAAATTATAAATTTATGTCTATCATATATAATTTGTGCTGGATATTTTATTTGGCATTAATAAAAACATTTTAAGATGCCTAAATTTGCGGATGTGGTTGTGGCAGCGGGGGCGTGGCCAAGCAGCAGTCTGTGAATGGAGGGCGGGGTCGGGGAAGGTAAGTGGCTAGGTCATTACACCTGATGTCAATTTGTGTGTGTGTGTTTGTTTGTTGCAGGGATGGAGTATAAAGGGAGGGGGAGAGGAGAGAAGAGGGATTCGCTCCCCGACCACAACACGTGTGAGTGAATGAGTGAGTGAACGTAAGAAAGCTGAAAAGCTCAATAAAGTGAGTGAGTGGTGTGCGTCCCGGGTTTCAGCACCACTGTAGTAATCCCCGATGTGGGTGGAGCACAGAAGCACGGCAGGCGAGAGTTCGTGTTCACACCCACTCACTTTAGGGTGACTACAGGACATGGTGCTTCCGCCGCACAACTAACATCATTAGGAGACTTATCACACCCTGGTTACCATCTTTCCATTCTGTTGCCCTCTGGGAGGTGCTTCACGTCCTTAAAAAGTCACACCTCCAAACTTAAGAACAGTTTTTATCCAAGTGCTATTAGAGAACTAAACTCTAAGAACTGATCTTTTGGAGTGTGCAATATGTCTTTGGATGTGCAATATGATCAGTCCTGTGAAATATGCACTTTATTTACTGTTTTTGTGATTGTCCCCCATTTATGGCTTTTACCTCACCTTTTATTGTCTTATGGTGTTTTATTATTATTACTATTACTATTAATAATTTTAATAATAATAATAATAATAATAATAATAATCTTTTGTTTTTATGTCTGTTTTTTATGACCCATTTATGTTTTTATGTCTTTTTATATGATCCACTAGAGAAATAGAATTTCGTTGTACATTGTGCAATGACAATAAAAAAGATATTAAATATTAAACAAACTTGCTTTAGGGTCTTGCTCATAAAGTTGGGGCCTTGGTCTGTTAGCACCTCATTGGGTATACCAACTCTAGAGAAGAGCTGGAGCATGGCAGTGGCTAAATGTCTGGCTGTGATTTCTCTAACAGGAAAGGCTTCAGAGTATCTTGTAGCATAGTTGCAAATGACCAAGACAAACCTATTTCTTGATCTACTCCTCTCCAAAGGTCCAACTACGCATGTCCACCCTAATTCTCTTAAATGGAGTGTAAACGGCACGGGCGATTGCTCTAAGACAACGAGGGAGACTCAGCCTCCTCTAAAAATGACGAACATCGTGTAGGATGAATTGCGCTAGGCTTATGTTATAGCCGACCTTATAACATTGCTATTTCAGATCCAGAATCATAGAAATATATGTGCTCAACCCAACTACAGTGCGAAATCATTCTGTTATAACTTTCCCCAGTTTGCCTAATGTGTGCGTGAGTTTTTCTCCCTCGTGACAACGCGATGCAGCCCAGCCTCAGTGGACTTCAATGGCATTTGGGAGCTATGCGCGTTTCAATATCAAAATGCAAGACGATTATTGGACAAATACTGCGAAAACGCCCGCCCACGGACTCCCAGCCTCACAGTGGGAGGGGCATGGCAAAGCTTTCTGTGAGGAGACTGCTGATTGGTGAAAGCGGCCAGATATTTTCTTTGATTGACAGCTCGTTTCAAATATAGACAGGCAGCGGTGAATTTCAGTTCAGTCCCATGCAGATTCGCAAGTGGTGTGGTGTATTGTAAGAGATCAGCTTACATTTCGATTTCATTCATTACATACGGTTTCTACCAGCTTTTTTAGTTTGTATATATTTTCATTGTAAATAAAGTGTAAATATAGTGTTGTCAAGTTTGTTATCTTAGTTCCAGAAATTTCATTTATTTGAGTGACTGAACTTGAACTTGAGGGGGCTAGTCAGCTAGCAAGAAAGCTGCGCACGGATGCCAAGCATTGCTGATTTAATTTTGGCGAAGCCATTTGCCAGTCTTCCTTTCGAGGAAAAAATTAAAGAGCAGGGTAGACCAATGCCTCAAATTGACTTGGTGAAAAAGGCAGGGAATAATACTCGTTCCTTTCAGCTCTCCTGGTACGAGAAAGTGAATTGGCTAACAGCAAGTTCAGTGACGAGGAAAATGTATTGTTGGCCATGCCTCTTGATTAAACCCGGATCCGTGATTTGGTCAAATGTGGGCTTTGATGACCTGCACAATTTCACAAGGGCATATAGGCAAGGCAAGGCAAGTTTATTTATATAGCACATTTCATACACAGTGGCAGTTCAATGTGCTTTACAGAAGTAAAAGCAAAACAGTAAGCAATAGAAAATAAAATTACATAAAATAAATGGGGAAGAAAAATAATAAGAATTAAACAATAGTAGAAATAAAATAATAAAATGAAGTAAAAGTTAAACTAAAAAAAAACAGCAGAATAAAGTAGAATAAAAGTTAAGTAAAATTTAAAACATGCAGAGACTGTAAAAGTAAAGAGTAAAACATGCAGAAATGACAATATTAATAATTTAGCAGAAAGCATCTGAAAACAGCTTGGTCTTTAACCTAGATTTGAAGCTGCCAACAGCAGGAGCATTTTTGATGTCCTCTGGCAGTTGGTTCCATAGCTGTACTGCATAATAGCTAAAAGCTGCTTCACCACACTTTGTTTTAACAACAGGTTTTACCAGTAAATTTTTCTGCTGCGATCTGGTAGATCTGCTTGAATTAGGCCGCTGCAACATGTCAGAGAGGTAATTGGGCCCTGTACCATTTAGAGATTTGTACACCAGCAGCAATGTTTTAAAGTCAATTCTGTAGCTTACTGGAAGCCAGTGAAGGGACCTTAGAATTGGAGTAATGTGTTCTGTTCTTTTTGTTCGTGTGAGAACCCTAGCTGCTGCATTTTGAACCAGCTGAAGTCGTTTGATGGTCTTTTTTGGCAGGCCTGTGAAAAGGCCATTGCAGTAATCAACCCTACTAGAGATGAAGGCATGTATAAGTTTTTCCAGATCATTTTTTGACATAAGTCCTCTTAGCTTGGAAATGTTTTTTAGGTGATAAAATGCTGTTTTAGTGATTGCTTTCATGTGACTGTCAAAGTTTAGCTCGCTGTCAATGAAAACACCAAGATTTTTAACCATTTCTTTTGTTTTAATCCCCTTTGTGTCAAGAATAGTGGTAATCCTGAGTCTTTCATCTTTTTTTTACAAATAGAATTACTTCTGTTTTATCTGTGTTCAGCTGAAGAAAATTTTGTGACATCCAGTTGTTGATTTGATCGATACACTGGTAGAGACATTCAAGGGGGGCATAATCATTAGGTGATAGAGCAAAATAAATCTGGGTGTCATCTGCATAGCAGTGATACAAAATTGAATTGTTCTTGATAATTTGCCCAAGTGGGAGCATATAAAGGTTGAATAGTAATGGTCCAAGAATCGACCCCTGGGGGGGACCACAGGTCAAGGACATTGATGTTGAGGAACAATTTCCCAGGGTAACAAAGAAGCTTCTATCTTTTAAGTATGATTTTAACCAATTGATAACTTTACCAGTCAACCCAACCCAGTGTTCAAGTCGATATAGCAGTATGTTGTGATCAACAGTATCAAAAGCTGCACTGAGGTCCAGTAATACCAGGACCGATGTTTTGCCTGCATCAGTATTAAGACGTATGTCATTTATAACTTTAATCAACGCTGTTTCAGTGCTATGATTGGCACGAAATCCTGACTGAAAGTTATCAAAACAGCTGTTTGATATCAAGAAGGCAGTTAATTGATTGAAGACAATTTTTTCAAGGATTTTCCCGATGAATGGTAGATTTGATATTGGCCTGTAGTTATTTAATACTGAAGCATCCAGATTATTCTTTTTAAGTAGGGGCTTTACAACGGCTTTTTTCAGGGACACAGGAACAATGCCAGTCTCTAGGGATGTATTTATGATTTGAAGCACATCTGTAATTATAAGATGAAGAACAGACTTAAAGTTGGTGGGCAGAATGTCCAATTCAGATGTTGAGGAACTGAGATTTTGTACAGTTTTTTCAAGAATCTCATAATCAATTAAACAAAATTCTGACATTGTGTTGAAGTTATCTGTCTGTGTCACTGGTGATTGCAGTTTTTCAATTATTTGCAACTGAGATATATTATGAGCAATATTCTGCCGTATTTTATCAATTTTACCTTTGAAGAAGGATGCAAACTCATTGCATTTATTAACTGAGAGAAGTTCAAGTGCTAATTGTGGTGGGGGATTAGTTAGCTTCTCTACTGTTGAAAATAGCACACGGGCATTGTTCATATTCCTGTTGATGTTGGAGAAGAAAGACTGTCTTGCTTTACGAATTTCATAATTATATTTACAAAGCATCTCTTTATGGATTTGATAATGGATGTGAAGTTTAGATTTGCGCCATTTTCTTTCAGTCTTTCTACATTCTCTCTTTAGCAGTTTAACAGCTGGGTATTGCTTCCATGGTGCTTTCTGCTTATTATTGACTCTTTTATTTTGAATGGAGCAATATTATCCATAATTTGGGTCATATTTAAATTAAAAATTTCCAGTAAATCATCTAGAGTCTGACATTTTGGTTGAGATCCGAGAGAGAGCTTGCTCAAAGAGAACACGTGTTGTCGTTTATGACTCTCCTACCCATAGTCGTTGAGCTGTTCTGAATGTGAGGAGACATAGAAACATCAGAGAAAACACAAAAATGATCAGATAAGGCCAGGTCAACAACAGTAGTAGAAACAGTAAGACCCTTTGTGATGACGAGGTCAAGGGTATGACCACGAGAGTGGGTCGGCCCCTGTACATGTTGTACTAGGTTGAAGTTGTCAATAAGTGCAAGTAACTACTTGCACTTATTGACAACTTCAACCTAGTACAACATGTACATAAGTACATTTGGCATAAGTGTTTTCAGGATTATCTACATGCAAGTTAAAATCCCCAGATATAATAAGACAGTCACACTCTAAGCAAATGACTGACAACAGTTCACCAAACTCTTCAAGAAAAACTTTGGCTGAATGTCTCGGAGGCCTGTAAATAGTTAATAATAATATGTTAGGAGAGCATGTATCAAGTGCACATAAGTGTTCAAAGGATGTAAAATCACCAAGTGAGGATTGTTTACATTGAAAAGAGACTTTGAATATATTTGCGATCCCTCCACCTTTCCCCTGTCGGGTAACATTCATAAAATTAAAATTTGGGGGAGTTGCTTCAATAAGAGTGGTAACACTATTTGCTTGATCCAGCCAAGTTTCAGTTAGAAGCAAAAAATCAAGATTGTGTTTGAGTTAAGATCATTAATTAAAAATGACTTGTTTGAAAGTGATCTAACGTTCAGAAGAGCTAGCTTTACAGAAAGTCTAGAAGTAATATCCACTTGGGCATTCTGATATTGTTTTGAAACAGGAAGGAGACTAGACCGGTTTACCCCCTGGGTTAAATATGCTCTATGTTTTCTATTTCTTATCAACACAGGAATAGAGAATGGCATAGGCATACTGGGTCCCAGCTTGTTTTCAAAACTACACCCAATGCAGGGACCCACAGCACATCATACAAGACTTTCTGTATGTTCCATTTGGTTTGACGGTGAAAGAATTGGAGATGTCATGTATCTTTTAGATGGTGAAAAAGATTGGTAGCCAGCTGAAAGTCCTGGGCGAACACAGTTCAGTCTGTTGGTTGATTTTTGATGAACTGGGTACACTGCTTGTTGCGACAGATTTGGGCTGGAAAAAGAGAGTGTAGCCATTGGCAGCAGTCTCTGCATACTATTAGGGAAATCCATGCAGGGGGGAGACGGAGATGGTACAATAAAATCAGAAGAGCGAGACTTTGGTGAGGTCTTTGTAAGTGTCTCCATGACTGTCTCTGTGGTGACTGTCTCCCTGATAGTCTCTGTGATACTTGCATGGGGTCAAGATGTGGATGATGCAGCCTTGACATGATTATCTTTAGTCAGGTCCTCAATCTGGATGGAATCGCATGATAAAATCGCATGCTCACATTCTCCGTGTGATTGTTGATGCTGCCCCAGATGGTTCTTGGCAGTCTGACCCAGATGGTTCTTGGCAGTCTGCCCCAGATGGCTGTGTCCTTGGTGAAGACTTGCATAGACGATTGTTTTGGCTTTGCAGAGGTATTGTTGATATTAACTAGGTCAGTCTGTGACATCTTATCAACTGTTTTCCTCAATGTTGGCTGAGAGAAAATTGCAAGTCTATAATGATCTGCTAAGACTTTGGTCCCAATCCAGCTGAGTTCAGTGCTATTTGGCTTGAAAAATTCTCTGCGATTCCAGAAAAGGTTAAAATTGTCTATGAAGTTCATACCAGATGAAAAAAGTTTTTCCAAGCCAGGTGTTAAGACTGAAGAGTTGAGTAAATGCAAAGCTTCCCCTTGCAGGGAGTGGGCCACTGATAAAAGATTGTATTCCAGTCTTATAGAGATCAGAAAAAAGTTTTCTGAAATCATCTTGGACAAACAGCTGTTCTCTGAAAACATCATTTGCTCCCACATGCACAACAATATGTTTGATTATGCTCGGACATGAGCTTCAAAATGCTGTCTTTGGTGTCAGAGATGGATGCATTTGGAAGGCAGCAAATAATCATCCCATGTCCTTTCAAATGTCTTACAGTGGAATCACCAAGAACAAGGGTTGTGGGATCAGGTGGTGTTACGAGCTGCTTTTTGCCTCTTCCCACAGCTCTTCGGTTGTGGTGCGATCTCTTTTTATGATGTGTTTGTCCGCCTGAAAATTCTGCTTCCACATCCCTGAGGCATTCAAATTTGTTCTGAAGCCTTATGGGCTGTGGATTTTCCATAGGATTGTAAATCCTATTGTAATTTGTAGACCTAGCTCTATTTCTAATAGCATGGCTGTGGAGCATGGGTTGCATAGTATCAGAACGAGCTGGTGTTGAGGTAATTACTCTTCTGTTTTTATTTTTGGGCCTGCCACCCATCATGTGCCAGTTTTCTGTACTCACATTTTGCCCTGTTAGATCGATGAATTCATCCACTCGATCTGCAATGCCATCGGCCTGTCGGGGTGCATTCTCTGCATTCTCAGCCACTGTTTCTGTACTCCTTTCCTGAGATATCGCTCTTAATTCGTCCATCTTTGGCAGAGCATCAATCTTTGATTCCAGGATAGAAATCCTCTGTTGTAGTTCTGTGCATTTTCTGCAGGATCTCCTGGATTTTTTGCCCCCTGGCATTTTGTTTTAAAAGCTAACTTATCTTATAAAGATGAAAAATAAAATGAAAAAAAAATAGTGGAAATTAAATTAAAATTAAATTAAAAGCTTACAAAGATGAAAAATAAAATGAAAAAATAGTGGAAATTAAATGAGAAAGTAAAGTAAAATAAAGATCAAGCAGGAGCAAAGCAGGAGCAAAGCAAAGAAGCGTCCTACTCGCTTGAGTAGGAGGAGCAAAAGTCACGAGATATAAGAGACACAAGATATAAAAGACACAAGATCAGTAAATAGGCTACTTTAGTAATATGTCATGGATGGACCAAAAATATAGAATCTATTTAAAATGTTTATGCGGAGTATATTATATTGGAACATATATTTTTCTGGATATGAATTAAACACAGCTACAATTTGGAAAACATTTTTAAACAAAAACACAGCCGAGAACATTTCACACTACAGACCTGGATTAAAAGTGAAGGGTTATCAAAATTGCCAATAAAGCATTTCTCAGTCAAAATAAGTAAAATATAGGGAAAGTGTCATTGAATGAAATGTGTGGCACCCAGCTCTATGTTTGGCTCCCCAAGGTCAGTGCTTGTGCCTATTCCAGAACACTTTGCTGTTACTGCTGAGGTTCCTGACAAAGAGCTGCTTTCAATAATGATCAATTTTTAAAACAACATGCCATATGCCACAATTTTAAAATATAAAATGTTAAAATATACCCCCCCAACACCACCATCATGTATATTGGACAGTAGGCTAATGGGCCAAAAGAACTTGTTATTTCACAGTTTGAGACACTGCTAACAATCAGCCAGATCAGAGGCAAGAGTATAGGCAAAATTGATGTTTTTTCTTTTTTCTTTTAAAATCTGGAAATATCGTAACCGACCAGCCTCCCCTGTTTGAAAGACTACCAGCCGCCACTGGTATACGGGGTGTATAGGAAAATCAAACGGGGCATGATTAAAACATTTACCACCTGACAGCTAACACTGAGGACAGGACTTACAGAAACTCTTCACATCTTCATAAAGCCCTGGCCAATAAAACTGCTTACTGATTCTCTGCAAAGACTTCATGTAAGTCAGGTGACCTGCTCATGGTACAATGTGACCAAGCTCAAGCACTTCCTTCCTGCACTTCTGTGGGACCACAAGCTGCAAACCTCTTCACTCTGTCTGTACAGAAGGCTATTCTGCAGCAAGTACACCTCCTTTCCCAGTGCAGGAGCAAAGACTGTACCCTCTCATGTCTTCTTAAAACATGGGTCTAATGTGATGTCTGAACACTGTTCCTCAGCAAGGTCACTCAAACATCAAATCAGCTTCAGTTAAAGTAAAAGGTCCAACATCAGACTCTGGCTGAATGTCTGTCTGTTTTACAATCTCTCCAATAGTCCTTCTGTGCCTCTCACACCTCTCATCCCTTGTCTGAGAGGGCTCAGCTGGAACACAATAAGGCACATAGCACACCAGGTATATACTCTGTACTCGAGTTGAGGGGGGATGGGGGGATGCCATCCCCCCTGGAATAAAAAATGGTCAAAATCATCCCCCCTCTAAAATGGGCATCCCCCCTCCCTTCCCTTGAGCAATTTTATCAATAAATGTGGACATTACTTCTATTTAACATTGGAATTAGAAATGCCATTCCACATAGCTTTGCTGAAACTGAGCATACAATAAGCTACCGTGAGAGAGGGCACGCGCAAGCGAAGCGTTTGAGGAGGTAACATTCAGTTGGGGTTCCGTTATTTTTTATTTCATTCGGCGTCAGTGACAGCAGCGAATTGCAGCATCATGGCCAAGCGGAGTGGACAGCAAGACCTAAGCAAGTTCGGATTTAAAATCGCAAGAAAAAAAAATTTCAAGAGGTAAGTCAAGAGTTACGAATATCAGTCACACTTTCTGTGAGCCCACTATCATGCGGTAAAGTTACCGATATGTAGCCTAATTTGTGGGCGGCGGATAACACAGCTATCATAATGAATGTTAGTTTGGAGTGTAGCCAGCTATCGATAGCTTACTCAGGTTCATGTTAGCTTTGATTTCTTGTATAAGGCCATTAATTTAATCAGCCTGGACGTTCGTTTGTTATTCTTCAGGCAACAAAAAGTGTTATTCAAGACAGGAAGGCTAAAATAAATGATACTAGCAGTTTTGAAGGCTTCATTGCCTCATTAGAGAGCTGGTCACAACATGTAAGGCAGAGCAGGATTGGTGTAGGACTCGACAAAGCGTCTGCTAAAATGCAGCTTTCTTTTTCCTCATCATAGGCTCTTCTGTCTCCTCAATGGGCCTTTTCCCCTTTCCAAAGAAGCCTGCTTTTAACTCATTTTGCTAGCTTGTATCCAGTATGTATCAAAGTGCTGGTATGTATCGAAGCAAAGTATCAAAGTATCCAAGGCAGCTCCTTGGCAACCGTCAATGTTAAGGTGTCACGTGACCTAGATAACAGCGGGAATCAACGTTACAGAAAGAATTCTGTCATTTTTCAAAGCTCAAATCCTCGTTCAAATAATAAATCAATCAGAAATAACATAAGTACTTTTCTTTTCTTTCCATTAAAATAATAACCAGTATGGACATGTATAATTTGCATTACTCATAAGAATAAACACAATAATAACAAAAAGGAAAAAACAAAAAAAATGCATAATGCCTCAAACATCTTTTAGGAAGTTTAGTCTGATTTACAATTTACTGTTGCTTGTTTTAGCTTATTGGTTACCTACCGTACCTACCTCTGTATTTAACTCAATGTTCCCAATGTTCAGCTTTGAATAAAAATTCTATTGACTTGATATGAAAAGATTCAGTTGTTCATTTACATTGCCTGCTGAGGTTTTAAAGGACCCATGGCATGGTGGTTTGTTAATGCTTTAAACGGGCTTGTGGAGGTTTCCGGATGTTATATCCGCAGCCTTTCTCAAAATGAACCCTCGGCACGTAGATATAGCCTCCTGGGAGAAAGCCCCATTTCAGCCCTTTTCCCAGTGCGTCGTTTTGCTAATGAGAAGCATGGAGGCGGGGAAGGGTAGAGGGTGGGGGCGGGCCATGGGGGGAGGGGGAGGGGCTTGACCAAGCTGCGCACACACATACTCGCTGCTATCAGCGCCTGTAGCCACGCTGCTAAGACAAAACCCCGTTCTCCCTCGGACTCCTTTCGTAAACTCAACGTGACACAGAGAACAGAGAGTGAGAGTGTTCGGAGTGGTAGTTTACGAACGTATAATACCCTAGGCTTGAACACGCACTCCATAACCAAAGAGGATAGAAGCAGCAACTACAGTAACATATTGCTTATCCAACAGAAGACATGCATTGCAGAGCAATAGTCAAACATAAGCTCATAAGTTAGTCAATTTCCAGACTAAACTCAGTTTAACAGAGCATGCTGCATGCTTTTTGGTTTTGTAGCGCAGAGTACCTGGCTAACTGCAGGAAGCGGTTAGCTGAACAGCTAATGTAGCCATTGCAAGGCTAACGCACCGATTTTAAAACACGGCAAAATGACTTAACAGTTATACACTTACTTGTTCGGTGTTTGTGGCTGATGCGGCAGGGATGCTTGGTACGGACCCAGGCTTCAGTGACAGTTGATGTGCAAAACCTGCCCTGTACTGTCCCAAGTTGTGGAAACATTCATCAGGAAAATGCTTCCGACAAACATACACCGTCTTAGGTAGACTCGACGGCGTATTATTGGAGTAAATAAAATTAAGCCACTGCGTCTTCAGGGGCTCTCCCGTCAGCAGTAAAAACAGACTCCTTTCTGTGTTGTCACATCCATGTACAGCGCAATTTCCATGTTTCGCTCGCTTAGGTGGTGCCATGTTGTTGTGTCCTCTATGGTCTCCTCACTACAAAATTGAAGTGACGTATCTATGGTGGCAACTTTTGAGCTGGGCGGGCAATCCATACAGTGGGTGGGAATCCAGAGGGGGGGGCGTGGGGATCATCTCCCTTGCTGACATAGTAAAGGGAAGAGCCTATCAACGCGCCATTTTGACACGCCATTCTCAAATGTTGACAAAGGGTGGGCATAGTTTGGTTTACACATTATGACATTTCTAGCCACTGGGGTGACTTAAGAAGGTCAGAGGAACTCATTTTAACGTTAAAAAACCTCAGAAAGTGAAAATTTCATGCCATGGGACCTTTAATAAATTATTTACCGAACGATTTAAAAGGAGCCTACCATGACTATGACGTTACACTTCAAATTTGTCCTCTGCATTTCACCCTAATATGGAGAATGTGGTAGGTATGTCAGCCAGGAGACTGACTAAATATGACACATGACATCCACACTGTGCATGTTTTACAGTAAAATACCAGTGTATTATGTTTTTTACAACAATAAAAAGGGTACACAGTGTGTACTATACACTTTATCAACACAAAATACTGTATGTCTGGTAAATGAACAAGGTCCACAGACCTACGTTGTGTGCAAACCCTCCTAAAAGCAAACCAGTTTCCCACCGACGGACCGACTGATAGGTCGACACGCGACTAAAAATTTCACCATCCCCCCGGTTTGATTTTACAACTCGACCACTGTATATACTGTATAATCCCCACAATAAGGCACATAACACACCAGGTATATACTGTACAAATCTAATCAATCCTCACTGAACTGATGTTCAAATTATATTTTGTTTACATGTGTGAATTAATGTAAATGAAACCGATTGTGTAAAATATCATACCAACTGCATACCTCAGCATCAAATCAACTCGTATTGTGGCAAATTTTGTGGTATCAAAAATCATTGGCCTGTTGGTGTGGTAACAAGTTTTATATTAACTTCAGCATTAATTATAATTAACAGTATCTGTTCAAACCCTCTAGTGTCATGCTTCTCTGTTTATCCTCAATGTTTAGAAAAATAAAGAAGTTGTAAGGTGTGAATGGATAAGTTCTTTGTGTGTGTGTGTGTGTGTGTGTGTGTGTGTGTGTGTGTGTGAAGCTACCATGTTGCCGTGGATGCAGCAGAGTCAAGGAAAACTTGGTACAGTTTTTCTCAGCTGCATTTGGGAAAACAGACTATTATGTAATGTTGATGGAAACCATGATGATTAATATCTTGTGTAATAGAGGAAGCTGACCATGCTTAGATGTAGTTATGGGTGGACCTATGTTAATGACTACCCGGGCTTGTGATTTAATCTGATTCTTCATGAATAATTATTTTAAAATTATACAATAAATAAATATTTGCTTGAGCATTATTTCAGATGTTACTAATATTTCTATTACTAACAGGTGAATCTCCACCACACTGGCTAAAAGAATTGATGTAGGAACTTGTGATTTAAACCCCTACTCCACATATCTTTGGCAAGAAGAAATTGATGTTAATTGGAACTACCTTCACCTAGTTGCTACTTACAAATATACAGTCTTTATAATACATTTGTGAGAAACTCACAACCCAGGAGTCTCCACTTTTCCTGGCTTCCTCTCGGTTTACCAGCTCTCCCTGGTAGGGTCCAAAGTGTGCACCTACTGGAATCGTCTCCCCCTTATTAAACACTCCCAGGCCTGCATCAGGAATATTGGACTTCTTGATTTCTAGCCCAGGAGGAAGAGTTTGTCTGGCTCGGTCAGAGACTCCCATGGGAACAGGAGTATCTGAGATGAAGAGGGGCAGTCCATGAACCTCACATTTGTTGAAGAAGAAGGATTTGCAAACTTCACAGTCTGGGCGTAGAGAAAACACAATAGGAAGAAATGAGGCCCAAATGTATGTATAATGTGTGTGTGTGTGTGTGTGTGTGTGTATCTAAGACCATATACAGTACATTAGTATGGTACAAAGATTATCTGAAGAAAGCTTGACAGTAAGGTTCATTGAGCATCTGGTTGAGACTAGAGGTGTCCATCAGGATTGAGATCTCACAGGACACGAGGTACAGGAGTATAAATTTTTTACTTCCTTGTGGGAGTAAACAAGTGGTCAGATATCAATCTTGCAGGGCAAAATAAAACAATGTTCATTAACATGAGTGTGGCACTGTGTGATATATTTACGGCATCCTTAGGACCTGCCTGGTGAGGGTCACGGTTGTTTTAAATTTGGCTACTTGTTTCCTTATCTTTTGGGAAACAGAATTTCCCAAATTTGTCAGGAAATTACATGCAGGTACAAACAAAAATAACTATGCATATAGAGATAAAAAATAAGTAAAAAGTCTCATGCACATCTCTGTTTGCTGACAATTCTGCCATTTCTAGATCTAGGCATTTTTTCCAATGCCATACATTTGGATTCATATTTAATGACAAAAAAAAAATCATATCTAGTGGCAATTTAAGCATAACCAATTTGTTTAAGAAGAAACCAGTGGAGCCAGAGGAAACCCATGCAGACGGGGAAAACTTGCAAAACTTCACACAGACGTTTCGCCTCTCGTCTGAAAGGCTTCCTCAGTTCTGTCTGACTCTGTTCAGTGATGGTCGTTCCAGGTTGACAAAAATGAACGATCCTCTCTGGCTAAGATGTCTGCCACAGAGAGGATCGTTCAGTTTTGTCAACCTGGAACGACCATCACTGAACAGAGTCAGACAGAACTGAGGAAGCCTTTCAGACGAGAGGCGAAACGTCTTCAAGAATCTTCAAGCAAGTCCAGTTGCTCTCTTCTACCAACCACAGATTACTATGTACCTGGATGACTGAGTATCTTCACAGATATGTTCACACAGACAGCAACCCGAGCTCACAATCGAATCCAGAACCTGTGATGCCCCTAAATCCGTATACAGATATTTGGACACTTGTCCATCACATCCCTATGTGCTTATTGAACATCCCATTCCAGAGGAATACTAAAGGGGCATTCTCTCTTTCCTGTATTAATCACAGCCAATTGGGGTCTTCTGCGAGCTCATGCATGTGGAGAAGAGAGCACATAGCACTTTCCTCTGGGTGTGTTTTGCTACCCTTTGATGGAGCATGAGCTGCATTTGTAAAAGAGGAGGTTGATGGCTTCACATGTCTGGGAGGAAGCATGTGTTAGCCTTCACTCACATGGTTAGAGAGACCTGGCTGGTGGGTGGGTACTAGCAGGTGACAACATTGGGGAGAAAATGGGTGGGAAAAAAAAAACTATAATCTTCTAATGTGGTGAAGACATTAGGACAGGTTTATTTAACATTTACTGAAGGAGACCCAGATATCAGTCAGTAAGTTTCCCATGATAGGGGAGTCTTCAGGACAGAGGAGTTTGTGCTTTCTGGTTTTCTCAGTCACACAAGAACTTGCATTTTTTTTTTTTGTCTCAGGACAAAACACAGGAGTGGCTGGAGAGAATGACAGACATTCTGTAATACTAAATGTAAACAGAAACAAATAAAAAACATGCGACGTGTCATTCATTAATAAATTAAAAATTTTAATTGTTGGCAAATCACTGTGGTATGAGGGGAATAATACACTTTGGGCTGTTCTGTTATATGAAAATAAAATCACCCGCCATATATTTTTATATAACAGCATGACCCATGGTGTGATATTCCACACTTTTTTGGTTCAGGTTAACATTATCTCTTCATAATGACAAATGTCTCATCTCATTATCTCTAGCCGCTTTATCTTTCTACAGGGTCGCAGGCAAGCTGGAGCCTATCCCAGCTGACTACGGGCGAAAGGCGGGGTACACCCTGGACAAGTCGCCAGGTCATCCCAGGGCTGACACATAGACACAGACAACCATTCACACTCACATTCACACCTACGGTCAATTTAGAGTCACCAGTTAACCTAACCTGCATGTCTTTGGACTGTGGGGGAAACCGGAGCACCCGGAGGAAACCCACGCGGACATGGGGAGAACATGCAAACTCCACACAGAAAGGCCCTCGCCGGCCCCGGGGCTCGAACATAGGACCTTCTTGCTGTGAGGCGACAGCGCTAACCACTACACCACCGTGCCACCCCTAATGACAAATGTATTTTAAGAAAATAAAAATTATTTATATATATATATATAATTACTTTGTTTCTCTCACTCCTTGCTACCATATTACACTTTCTATAGACAAAGTTCACACCATCAATAAAAATATCAAATTCAATTTAATTTTGTCATAGTTTGTTGATTAAATAATCAGAGACTGAGGCTACATCCCAAATGTACTGTATTGGACTTTAAGTGCACTAGTTAGTGTGTAGAGTAGAATAAACAGTGACTACGTTTACATGCACATCCAAATCGAGCTGCTGTCGGTAATCGAGCTGAAGGTCCCAGCAGGGGTGCCAGAGAAATCCAATCCTACATGCAGTGTTTAAATCGAGCTATTGTTATGAGGTGCATTGTGCACCCGAGCCACAGGTGGCGCTACACGCCCCATCGTGTTGGTACACTTCCGGTTATCATCATGAAGAAGAGCTATTCAAGAGTATAAACAAAGTGACTACAGGCGGAAATTAGCATGCACTGCTATAACCTGGTACAGACATCTGTCCTGACCACAAGGATAATGTTTAATTTGTACACTGTCCCTTTTAAAAATAAAATAAACTCTAAACTCTAAGAAGAGTGTTTGTAGTTTGTATGTACGAACAGAAGTGTTCCTAATAAAGTGGGCGGCTAAGGTGAAGTGTCATGCCGACCGAGGCTGTTTTTTCGACACAATTCACAGCTATGCAACAGCTGTACAGATGTATTTGGTGATACAGTAAGTGAGCTAAATTTTAACAGTGCAAACAATGCCACAAAAAGAAAAGATTCATGCCGTTGTCATGATTCGTTGTCATGCTGACCGAGGCTGTTGTGTTTCCCTTGTGGTCTTGTCACTTCCGGAAGGGGCAGTGCTGAAGTAAGTAGCTCGAATACGTAGCTCAATAGGGTATACATGCACTAAGTAGCTCGGCAGAAATCGCATAAACTAGGTCGTGTAGCTCGATTCCAAGAAATCAAGTTCGGTTCAATTTCAGCCGAATTAAGGTGTATACATGGCATTTTGAACTTCGATTTCAGTCGAGCAACGGCAGAAATTCGATTCTCTCTATGTGCATGTAAACGTAGTGAGTGAGTGTTACTGAGCACCAGAGAAGGCTGATGTCTTACAGAGGTAGGCTTTATTGTCATGATCTTCCATGTTAATGGAAAGACATTCAGGGGGGTTGTCGAGGTAGTCTCCATGGTTGGAGATGTTCAGCTCCAGCGTCTCCTCTTTCTTCACACGGACTTCTGACATCCCTCCATCTTTGGATGTGTCTGTGTTCATGTCTTCACACAGCTAAAGATCAAACAACAAATTTGTTAGGGCAAGACGGTCTCCATCCCACTCGGGAAGGTGCTGCTCTCATTTCTCACAGCATAGCTCATAGTCTCAGAACAGGCCTAGTTAATCTGTGATAATCCAGAGCCAAAGACACGGAGCAGACAAACAGACTAAACGGACTGTCTGCTAGCTGCATAGAGCCATCACTCAGGTTCCACTATGTCGAGACTGTGTCTGTTCCCCGAGCTATACAAAAAAGGAGAAATACTCAAAGTTTTTTCTAGTAATCTAATTAATATAAAATTAGATCATACTGACTGTACAGCCACTGCCAGCACCTTTGATCTAAACGTAGAACGATTAAATATTAGATCTCTTATATCTGAAGAGCTAATTGTTAATGAACGTATCACTGATCAGGAGTTTAATGTACTGTTTAACAGAAACATGGATGAAAACATTAATTAACCAGAGAGGGCTGATGTCTTACAGAGGTAGGCTTTATTGTCATGATCTTCCATGTTAATGGAAAGACGTTCAGGGGGGTTGTCGAGGTCGTCTCCATGGTTGGAGATGTTCAGCTCCAGCGTCTCCTCTTTCTTCACACGGACTTCTGACATCCCTCCATCTTTGGAGGTGTCTGTGTTCATGTCTTCACACAGTGTACAGCATTAAATGCAACTAGTCATCCTGGTTACAGTTATATACACCAGCCTCGTCTAACTGCTAGAGGAGGAGGCGTCGCGGTTATTTATAATGATTATCTAGGTGTAACACAAAAACCTGGACATGAATTCAGTACGTTTGAAGTTCTTCATGCTAACAACATACATGTCTCATCTCATCTCATTATCTCTAGCCGCTTTATCCTTCTACAGGGTCGCAGGCAAGCTGGAGCCTATCCCAGCTGACTACGGGCGAAAGGCGGGGTACACAAGTCGCCAGGTCATCACAGGGCTGACACATAGACACAGACAACCATTCACACTCACACCTATGGTCAATTTAGAGTCACCAGTTAACCTAACCTGCATGTCTTTGGACTGTGGGGGAAACCGGAGCACCCGGAGGAAACCCACACGGACACGGGGAGAACATGCAAACTCCACACAGAAAGGCCCTCGCCGGCCCCGGGGCTCGAACCCAGGACCTTCTTGCTGTGAGGCGACAGTGCTAACCACTACACCACCGTGCCGCCCCCAACATACATGTATTACAGTTAAATTATGTTACTGTTAAAAATTGCATTCGGTACACATCTGCACCATACCGAAAGTCCTGTACCGAAACAGCGTGGTACGAATACATGTACCATTACACCCCTACAAGATGGTAAACTGGAGCACAGCAGGAGACAGACATAAGAAGCTGTTGCCTCCAATCAGCCACACCTGGTCCTTTCCTAGCTAGGTATTTATCGTTCCCCTGGACACAATACACTCCAGGCCAGTAGAAGGTGCACACACACACACACACACACCAACACAAAGGGTAACTACTGACTCCAACACGTATCACTGCTCACAGTGTGGAAAAAGTTTCTCTCATCAGAGCAGTCTCCAAATACACCAGCATGTTCACAAAGGAGAGAAGCCATATTACTGCTCACACTGTGGGAAGCGTTTTATGATGCAGAGCCATCTCCAAATATACCAGCGCATTCACACAGGATACAAGCCATATCACTGCTCACAGTGTGGAAAAATGTTGACTTATTCAGTTACATTTCAGACTAGGGATGTTAACCGATGACCGTTTGACCGGTGGTTGACCGAATCAACGTCAACCGGTTAATTTTTTTTTTGGTTGTCGGTGAAAAAAAAAAATCAATCGTTTTGAAGCTGCCAATTTTGGAGCGGAGAACCTGGAATTTTGTGTTTGTAAACGCTTGGGCATGCCATGCGGTGTAAGGACGACAGCTGACAAATCAGAAACACCCATTCAGTCATGTCCCGCCCTCCCGCCCCAGTTGAAGACAGCTGACAAATCAGAAACACCCATTCAGTCATGTCCCGCCCTCCCGCCCCAGTTAAAGACAGCTGACAAATCAGAAACACCCATTCAGTCATGTCCCGGCCCAGTTAAAGACAGCTGACAAATCAGAAACACCCATTCAGTCATGTCCCGCCCTCCCGCTGCCACTCGGCGAAAGAAAAAGTGTAGACACAGGCTTTTTAGCTTACAAATTACTATTCTGTTTTTTTTTTTATTATTATTATTATTAGAAGGCACATCGAGTTTAGTCCTGCCTTGGCCAGTGCATTCTGAAAGTATGTTTCGGTCTGTAGCCAACAATGCATGTTATTGCAGATCATATCTCTCCACACAAACTAAAGGTGCAGATGCCGATTTTTTCACGGCTTTTTCATGGACTGTAACGGCATTTGCTTATGTAGTAATTTTAATACAGAATTTACTCTGATGAAATTATTCAGACACTCCAACGCCCCCCCCCCCCCAAAAAAAAAATCGGATCTGCACGAGCCGTGAAAAAGGCGCGCCGTTTGTATCCCTGTTTAAACTCATAAGTTAACCGACTTTAACCGGTTAATGAGGCTCGGTGGTCGGTCAAGATTTTTTTTTAGTTTTCGCCATCCCTATTTCAGACCCACAAGTACACTAACTCAGAGACATTCCATGATTTAAAAGTTGTCAAATTAAATATGCTTATTATTATGTGTTTGCTGAAAATGACCTGTACTTTGATCCTTGTTGTTCATATATGACCACGTATATTAAAACAATCTTATTGTAATGTTTTCTTTTGATCTTATGTAGTTATTTCAGGGTTCTCCACTTTTCAAAAATAAAAGGTGGTGGCGGGGGTGGTGGAGCCCCGGTGGGGGGCCAGGGAGGCAAAGCCCCCCTGGAGCTGACAGACTTTGGGCTTTTTTGACAGTGAAGCTGGCTAATAAATGGATAAGAAATACTAAATCATTGTTAAAATCATTTTACAAAAAAATAACATTTACTGTACATATCTTTATTGTCAATGTGAGACTCATAGCAGTGACATTTGTTGTGGTCTATCCTTTGCTTCTTTCTGACGAAGATTATCCAAGTAATACGGTAGTACAGCTTTTTTTTTAGCTGTGGTTTTCTTCAGGCAATAGACACCGGACATGTTCGCTTGGCTTCAGTATGTGAACAGTATGTAAGCAAAGTTTGCTTGTCCCCCAAGCATAGCCTAGCTACAGTTGCTAAGGTAAATGTGATGTCAGTGCAAGGGTGCTTGCCCGCGCACTGAAGTGTCATGGTACCAGTGCAACAGCAAACTGCTTGAGAGCGTTTGTTGTGGTTGGGGATTTGCCAGGGGTATTTCTGGTCTGCCTGAGTACATCATGGCAACAAACCAGTCCAAAACACTGATTTTCCTTCAACATACAGTATGGCCCAAACATCACAAGGTAGAAATCTGACTTGATTTTTCAACAAGTGTCGGAGTAAAAAAATAGCGCATCACTGCGCCTTCCATGAAGTGTTTGAGCATGTCACGGAGGCGAGCTTGTGGTCAACCTCTCAGTGGGTGGCTTGCCTTCTGCCACTCCTGTCGGGGGAAGTCCAGCTCGCGGCTTGACAGATCCCGGCCACCAGCAGGCTGGAGTACCCGCACCTGAAGCAAGCCATCTTTCCCACAGTTGCGGGAGGGCATTGAGTAGCGCTTGCCCAAGGTGTTGATCATTTTCCTAAATCCCTCGTTTTGTACAGTGTTAATGGAGGTCATATCTTTGGCTAAGTGATGTGATCTCCTCTGTTATCTCCTTATGCCTATGGAAGCTTGATGGGTATGGTGATGCATTGTGCAAGGTTTCGGTTATCAATGTCTGTGCTGTCGGGCAACAGACATTTTTTCACTTGCTGTTTTTTTGCCCTTTACAGCTTCGTCATATTGCACTCTGTGGTGACGTTTAAGGTGATTGTATAAATTGGTGTTGTTATCATGTGGTGCTGATGTACCATGGTGGTGTAGTGGTTATCACTGTCGCCTCACGGCAAGAAGGTTCCGGGTTCGAACCCCGCAACCAAGAGGGGCCTTTCTGTGTGGAGTTTGCATGTTCTCCCTGTGTCTGCGTGAGTTTCCTCTGGGTGCTCCAGTTTCCCCCACAGTTCAAAGACATGCAGATTATACAATGGGGCCACTGTAATTGGCGCAAGCTGTAGTGGTTTCCAAGCCATAATGTATGCATATACAGTGCTCAGCATAAATGAGTACACCCCCTTTGAAAAGTAACATTTTAAACAATATCTCAATGAACACAAACAAATTCCAAAATGTTGACAAGACAAAGTTTAATATAACATCAGTTTAACTTATAACATGAAAGTAAGAAAGCACAACTTTATTCATCACACAATTGTGAAACTTCCTCTCTGCATTTAACCCATCTGAAGCAGTGAAAACACACATGCACATGAGCACACACCCATACCCAGAGCAGTGGGCAGCCATGCTAACAGCACCCAGGGAGCAGTTGGGAATTAGGTGCCTCGCTCAAGGCCACCTCAGCCCAAGGCCATCCCATAAACCTAAGCGCATGTCTTTGGATTATGGGGGAAACCCACGCAGACACGGGGAGAACATGCAAACTCCACACAGAAAGGCCCTTGCCGGCCGCTGGGTTCGAACCCAGAACCTTCTTGCTGTGAGGCAACCGTGGTAACCACTACACCACCTGAAGAGACAAGTTGAGCATCACTCTCCATCCAACATCCAGTCACTAAAAGAGGTCATTGTTGAAGAATGGAAAAAGATTGATGTTGCAAAATGTCACCAACTTGTTCATTCCATGCCTAGAAGACTTGGTGCTGTCATTAAAAATCATGAAGGCCATACAAAAAGTACTAGATGTAGTAGTTTTTGTTGTGGGGTGTACTCGTTTTTGCACCACCCTAATTTGAGTAAAACTGAAAAAATGTGTAACCCAAGTTATATTATTAACCTTACTTTCGCATTAGAAGTTAAACAGATGTTATATTAAACTTTGTCTTGTCAACATTTTGGAAATTGTGTTCATTGAGATATTGTTTAAAATGTTACTTTTCAAAGGGGGTGTACTCATTTACGCTGAGCAGTGTATACAGATCTTGCTATTGTAAAAAGCTAATTAAAAAAATTGATACGTCAAAACACTGCTTACAATGTATTTGAGATTAACTATCATCGTCTTGCCTAAATCCAAAATATTTCCACACCACTGAATGGAACCTTTTTTTGGTATGAGCACAGTGGGATTGATCACTTGGTCCACACCACTATCAGCTGGGTTTTCTTCTGGATTCATTTCAGGTTTTTTTTTTTTTTATTTCCTCTTACCATAAACTTTTCTCTGCTCCTCTACGACCACCTTTCTGCTACACTGCACCACATGGTGAAAAGCTGCATTGTCATTGGTTGAGGAAGAAAGCAAAGATGATGCAGAATTAGGGGGCGCTTGAGATTCCCTTTGGAAAAGTAGGAGCACTTGTTTTGATGCAGCTGATGTAATAAACTCCAGAAGAATTGTTGACATTTAGAAATGAGATTGCATAGAGGTGTGAATCGAGATCGCAATTTTATTATGATTAATTGTGCAGCCCTAATCTGTACTGCCATTAACCCCCTCTCTCTCTCCCCACAAATGAACTCATCCATGCCCACCAGAACCACGAGCAGGTCCGGGCAGGTCTGTAAACGTGGAGGGAAAGTGGGGAATTAGCACTTCCCCAAGGAGGCGGGGCTACTGGTTCGCATCCGGCGATGCACTTCAGGCTTCCCCTGATCGAGCAGGGGTGTACAGGATAGCTGAGAGTATTCAAGGGGGTACACATCAGGCTTTGGTGGATTCAGGTTGTAATCAGACCTCCATACATCAAAGCCTGACTCCATGCGGGGCACTGGGCAATGAACGTTTGGTGAAGGTTAAGTGTGTGCACAGTGATGTACAAAAATATCCGCCAATGCCCATCACTATCCACTTGTGTGGATAAAAGCATAGCATAGAGACTGCAGTTACATGGATTAAAGAAAAAAAAATCATCTGACTGAAAAAAAAGCTCCATGTCGTTGGCCCCTACCATGTCAGTGATGCGTCAAATTTTAAGCGCCGTGTTGTCCATTATCCCCTAGGCCCCTACTTATAGTACATTTACATAATTTTAACAAATGACTAAAGCAAGACTTTAGCATTGTCATTACTGGCTATTCATGATGAAACATCAAGTTTTCAGCGCAAAGTGCAAATTTATTTCAACAATACTTTAGTAATGCACAACAGTGGTTCAGAGAAAAGTGCAAGTGCAGTCGAACTTGAACCATGCTTTCAGAAGAGTGGAACAGAAAGAAAAATAGGAAAATCTGTTGAAATAAAGCCAGGAAACAAGAAAAGTAAAGTGAAAGTTCACTTTTTCTGCTTCTTCGCAGTGAAGCCAAAGGCATCTAGTTTGGCAACACCTGATGCCTGTTTTTGTTTCTTTTTCCTTGGCACAGCAGCAGGAGCTTGCCATTATCGCCCATTTCATTTCGCCAAGCCCATCTCCACTTATTCTTTACCATTTTGTCGATGTCTGACACATCTGTGCCTTCATTTAAAAGAAGCGCGTCCATGCTGGCAAAACCGAAAATAATTTGACGTGCTCTAGTGATGGAAATCGAAGGGCCTATGTCAGGTGAAATATGGCCTTATACACAGTACTCGAGTTGAGGGGGGGATGTGGGGGGAGGCATCCCCCTTCTGAAATAAAAATCTCAAATCATCCCCCTTATAAAACGGCCATCCCCCCATCACATCCCTTGGGCCATTTTACCAATTAATGTGGAAATTAGCCTACTATTATTTTAACAAATATTACTACCATTTCAACATTAGAGGCTTTGCGCAGGGATAGCCTACATATAGCCGGATAAAAAAAAGACGCATATTTATTTATTCGGTTGCACCTCTCATTCACACCTATACGGAGGTTTCAGTCACTGAAAACAGCTACTTTCGCAAACTCTGGGCAGAGTGGAGATTTCTGAAAACTCCATCTTCAGACACTCGTGTAAATCGGGAAAACGAAGCAACAGTGGGCGTGAGGGCGCGCGCGAATATAATGAGTCATAGGTGTGAAACTTTCACCGAATGCCAATTGTCCCGGTTCTTCATGAAATCACACGCGCAAATTCATTAGGTTAACTTTCAAATAACTGTTCTTGTGCA
The DNA here is from genome assembly GCF_027579695.1 of Neoarius graeffei. NCBI lineage: Eukaryota > Metazoa > Chordata > Actinopteri > Siluriformes > Ariidae > Neoarius > Neoarius graeffei. Next base: position 11,160,306 of record NC_083587.1, read on the forward strand.
CTTGCGACACCGGAGCCACTTTCCTGAATTTTGAGCTTCGGAGTATTCGCTTTTTTATCTATTTAATCAATGAATTTATTTGTCACATACATTAAATTACTAATGTAAACCATTAGTAGCCTATTTAAGCAATAGCTGTTTTCTCCACTGTTTTCCGACCTTTTGTGCTTAGTGAATGAGACACTTCATTACACTCCACTGACCAACTTCCAATTCCGGACTTTTTTGAAAATGTAAAATATAGGCCTACGAGATGTTTTTTTGGGACTTAATTTGCATTGGTCCTTCACTATTAATTTTTGAGACTGACGAGGCACTAAATACTGTGGAAGTATTTTCTCCTTACTATGAAGTTTGGCATCTTAAACAAGTGTCGGGAAATCTTGCAGCCTCCAATGTTTAAGCGAACTGCTGAAACCATAATGTTTAAAGATTAAATCGTAGGCTAATCAAACCAAAGAAAAACACAGCCTTTCCAGAACGTTGTCTGCCGAAGCCTGTTTAACCTACAAAAGGCTTAATAGCATAGATCTTGCTGTGGCTTCAACAGGGCTGTTTAGATTTTTCACCTGATCACCTTTCAATAGGCAAATATCATTATTATTATTACTACTACAATAGGCCTAGTAGTAGTAGTAGTAGGCAAGTAGTTGCCTAGTAGTAGGACAGCCAAATTGTTTCATCAGTGGAGCCGCCGTTAAAAGGAAACTGATGCGGAGCGCCGCGGCTCGCCTCGGGGTGAATTGTGTCCCGAGGCGGGGGCTGGCCCGCCCTGGTTCGTTGGGGAGAGGGCAGAGGTCGCTGGCTGCCAAGTTTGGAGAGGCTGGGACCTCCCCTGGCCGAGTTACAAGCGTCCAAAGTTGGGCTGGAGCCGCCGATAGAAACGAAACTCAAGCCGAGCACCGCGGCTCGCTGCCTACGCCCAGCCTCCCCGGGACTAGACAGTAGTGTAGGCTGTATTTATTTATTTAGGTCTATCTAGCGCAACAACTGATTCCTTTACATATACTCAAACATAGCACAAGAAAGGGTTCAACAACAGGCAATCACAGCAGCTTGGTGAAGTTCTAAATCACATCGGTGTCAGACCTATGGGCCTACCCCCCTTTTTTCCTCGGATCTGCATCACTCTCATTATTGATCTTTAGTGCTCCCAGTTGACGGAAATCCGTCGTAGCGACGGAAAACTTTAATCCATGCAGTTAGTTCGAGTCTCACTCACACACTGATCCTGGGGACCGTCTGGCCAGGGTTTAAAACATTAATGAAACAAATAATCGTGGGCGAGTCCGGCAGTAGCACATCCCTGGAGGATCCTGCTGCAACGTTGGCTGGGGAGGCGGCTTCAGGCACGTCTGCATCAGTTCCACGTCATGACAACACAGAGTGGGGAGAGCCCTCCTTCCTCTTTGGGGAATCCCTTAGGGAACCTCCCATTGGAGCAGGCATGTGACGAGTCTCTGAGACACACCTTTGACCAACTGAAAGTAATTGATGGTCAAATCCTCCAGCCTAACATTGCGCTTTCCTGCCTGCATTTTTGTGTTATCAAGGATAGGCTGTATTGGACACTCAACACACAGGACACTCAAACTAAGGAAAAGATAACACAGATGTTGGTCCCAAAGAGTCGCAGGTAACTTTTATTCCATGTGGCTCATCGTAATCCTATGGCTGGGCATTTGGGGCAGAATAAAACACTAAATCAACTCATGGCCCATTTCTATTGGCTAGGGATTCGTGCCGATGACCGCAAGTGGTGTGCGGCTTGTCGTGAATGTCAGTTGGTAAATCCAGCGGCCACACCAAAAGTGCCATTGAGCCCACTGCCACAGATGGAGATCCCCTTAGAAAGAACTGGCATGGATCTCATCAGGCCATTAGATTGATCTGCACGCGGGTATCGCTTTGTATTAGTCATTGTGGATCATGCAACGCGATACCCGGAAGCAGCACCTCTCTGCAATATCTCAGCACAGTGTTGCGGAGGTGCTCTTCCCATAAACTTTGCAAGATGGTGGCGCATAAGAATGCAGCGACTTCGCTCTCCTCGATGCGGTTGTTCCTTTTGTCTGTCGTTTGTTTTTTCATCGGCGGGAACCTTGACATACAAATGGCAAGACTTGTTAAGGACTGGGACACTGTGTGGTGACTCGGATTCCACCAAAAGTTTTTACATCGACTATCTGCCGCCAGAGATCGCATGACCAGCGGAGTATTCATGGATCACCATACCGGGCGGAAGATGCAAAAGGCAGCGCAGGGAACAATGCCAGAACCGCGACTGCAGAGCCTGCATTCAGGCCTGACTGAGGAAAGCCCTGCACAGGCCAGTGCTACCCAGCAACTTCCTGACCAACGCCAGATTGCTTAATAATAAGATGGATGAGCGAACGTTGATCATCAATGCACAAAAATCAGTGCAGAACTGCTTGCTGATGGTGATAACAGAGACGTGGCTGCACTCGAGAGTCCCGGACAAGGCTATCATGCTAATGGGATGCACAGCAATGGTGAGTCCGGTAAGAGCAGAGGCAGAGGGCTGTGCATCTACTCTAACAACAGGTGGTGTACAAATGCTACAGTGATTGAGAGACACTGCTCACCTGATCTGGAGTTTGTCACAATGAGATACCGGCCTTTCTGTCTGCCGTGTGAGTTTACTGTTATTGTCATGGCTGCTTACATACCACCCAGCACGAATGTTAATGTAGCAGTATGCTAATGTAGCATCTTGCTAACAGCCATTAGCATACTGCAGTCTTTGCATCCCGTTGGGATTTTTATTGTGGCTGGGGACTTGAAATCTGTAAACCTACGGACCGTCCTCCCTAAATTCCACCAGCATGTTACATGTCCAATGAGAGGTCAAAACACACTGGACCACATATACAGTAACATTAGGGAAGGCTATAAAGTCTCTGCCCATCCTCACTTAGGCCAGCCTGACCATTTATCCCTCTTTCTCACCCCGGCGTATAGACCTCTCATTAAGAAAACTATGCCTAGAGTGAGACACATGAGGATTTTGCCTGAGAACGCAATTCCACAACTGCAGGACTGCTTTGAGTGCACCTATTGGGACCTATTTGCACAACAGGATTTAGAGGACTATACATCCATGGTTTTGTTTTACATTCATACTTGTATTGAAAAGGTCACTGTTGAGAAATGAATATGATGTTATCAAAACAACAAACTGTGGATGACCAGAGATGTCCAGCAGCTGCTGAGAGACCGTGACACAGCCTTTAGGTCTGGCAACATGGAAGTGTACAGCATTGCCAGATCCAACCTTAAAAGGGGCATCAAAGAGGCAAAAGCAGCCTACAGTAGGAAAAATCGAGGGACACTTCTGCGAGGGGGACCCCCGGCGCATCTGGCAGGGAATCCAGCACCCCACAAACATTAAGGGCTCCACAAATTCAAACACCAGTACCAGCAGGAACCTAGCTGAGGAGCTCAACCATTTCTTCGCATGTTTTGAGGTGACTGAGGCAGAGACTGGGTCCACACTGTTATCACCCATGAGCGACCTGGCACTCACAGTGAGTATGGAGGTGGTCGAGAGTGCTCCATGGTGTGAACCCCAGGAAGGCTGCCGGTCCCAACGGTATCCCAGGACTGAAGGGCTGAGCGGACCAGCTGACTGAGGTATTCACTTTTATCTTCAACCTCTCTCTGGCCTCCTGTACTGTCCCCAAATACTTCAAATCTGCCACCACTGTGCCCATCCCTAAGAAACCATCTGTCAGCAGCCTATCTGACTACAAACCTGTAGCTCTTACCTCAACGGTTATGAAGTTCTTTGAAGGGCTAATGCTAAAACACATCAAAGCCTCTCCCCCTCCCAGTTTGGATCAGCATCAATTTGCATACAGAGCCAACAGGTCGACAGGAGATGCCATCAACACAGCCCTCCACAGTGTGTTGACGCATGTGGAATGACCCGGCTCATATGTAAGAATGTTCTTCGTGAACTTTAGTTCTGCTTTTAATATTATCACGCCCAGCAGAATGATGTCCAAACTTTACAGTCTGGGTGTCAGCCATCACATCTGCAGATAGATCAAGGACTTTCTAACAGACAGTCCACAGTCAGTTAGGCTGGGGTTCCACCACTCCTCAGTCCTGGCCCTCAGCACTGGTGCCCCCCCCAGGGCTGTGTACAGAGTCCTTTACTATACACCCATGACTGTACACCTGTCCATGACAGCAACATCATTATTTTTATTTTTTTTTAAGATTCACTGTTTTTTATTTAAGAACAAGATCCCAAGATGGGAGACAGTAACATTACAAAGTCAGTGATCAACACCCACCCACAACCCCCCACAACCTTAGATACACATCACATGACCCAATAAGTCATAAATGAAATAAAAGAAAGAGTTGACTAACAATAGTCAAAGCATGATATTTACTTTATGCTATAATGACATCAAATATCAAAATGGAAGAAGGAAAGAAAAAAAAAGACAAAGCATGTGAGATATTTCATTGTGTATGATTCGCCAATAAGTCTGTAACCCCCTCTGCCGTTTTTTCCCACATTTGTATTGTTGAGACTCTTGCCCCATGGATTCTTGCCGTGGATAATTCCATCATTATAACATCTTGAAAATACAACAGCCACTTTTTAATAGGAAGTTTGTGTGGGGGAAGCCACCTCTGAACAATGAGTTTTTTCGCTGCTGTTAGGCCTGCAAGCCACACTTTTCGTTGTCTCTCTGTACATTCAAACTGTGAGTCATCATTCAGTAACAACAAGCTTGGTAGTAAAGGAATATCTAATTCTAATAATTCAGACAAAATAAAAGTTACCTCTTTCCAAAGGAACTGAACTTCCTCACAATCCCAAACCATATGTTTATATGTACCTGGAATATCTTTATTACATAGACTACAGCATAGACTCTTCGTGTGCTTCGCATGGAACCTATCAATGGGTGTCCAGTATGCCCTGTGACAAAACTTGAAATGAATCAGCTGGTGATTAGGGTTCTTTGATGCACTGAAAATATTATCCCATACCCCTTTCCAGTCTATAGAGTCTGTCTCTAAATCGCTTTCCCACTTAGCTTCTATTGAAATGGTAAAGTAGGACGATTCTAAGAGCCATCTATATGAAAAGGTGACAAATCCTCTGTAGGGAGAGATCAGTAATTTATAAATAACCGGGTGAATTTGCACATTTGAATCCAATGGTACCCCATAAGGCACGTAATGCTGACCGCAACTGAAGATAGAGGAAAAATGAAGATTTAGGAATATCAAAAAGTTGACAAAGATTTTGAAAACTCATCAGTCCATCCCTGTTATATATATCACCCAGTGTATGAATACCACAAGAAACCCATGACTGAGATTGAAAAGACGTCTTTCCAGAAGTCAGACCATGATTATTCCAGAGAGGAGTGTGTGTGTTTGCTTTCTTGTCATATCTAACCTGTTTTTCTATTCTTCTGAAATTTCTAATTGTATACTGTATTATAGGACCAAAGTCAATGTTGGGGTCAAATTTTATTATATGTAGATTATGATCAGAATATGAATCAGAATCAGTAGGTTGAATAAGGATACAGATATATGTAGTATGTAGAATATTAGTGAAAAATATTAATTCTCCTTATTCTGATGAAATGACCAAACGACCTTAGTCCGGCCGGGCATTGGGCAATGTTTGGGAACATTTTGTTTATGAATGTGTATTTTGAATGTGTATTTTGAAAACAGAGTCTGAAGGTCTGTCTTAGTGTCAGACCACACTCAGAAATAGTAGAATTAAAGTTCATGATCATGCTTATTCATTCAGTTGAATCTTAGGTCATGGCTTCACAAAGGCTATGAAATATACTGAAATATATTGAAATATACTATGGTAATGATTAATGTTAGTTTTATAGACCCCGTAATTAATGAATGCATTCCGTGATTAATGTTAGTTTCATAGTTTCATAGATTAGTTTCATAATGACATTATAATTATAATTAAGATCTTATGATTCTAAGGATTTTTAGTTTAAGAGCATTAACCTAATTTAGTTATAAGTTTAATCCTGTTAGTTGTTTAATTGTTCTCTCTCTTTCAGACATATTCTCGTGGTTAAGTTGTTCTTATTTTTTTATGTTTATTCTCTTATAACATTCCTTATTTTAGCATTATTAAGAGCATACTGTTATTTGTTATTTTACTTATGTTGATGGAATCAAGATAATCAAGATGTAATTTACTGACTGACCACACATTCATGTGTTAAGAATTATTCATGTTAATTATTAAGAATTATTCAGATCCTTTCTGTGCAAACTTTGTGTGCCTTTGACCTTCTACAGTATCTATGTTTAACATTCCATACTATTCCAAGAATCAGACATAATATTAATTATAAGCCAAAACTCTGATATCTATCTGTACCTTACTGTCAGCAAAAATATATTATATTATGATTGATTCAAGATCATTACACACTTCTACATAGACACACACCCATTACACACACACACACACACACACACACAAAACATAAACATAGCAACACTATAAGACATTCCCACAAATGTTTTCATTCTGACGAAGCGAGCGAATAAACTGGCATGTGAACAACCCACACGTGTTCTCCTGTCCGTTTCTGAGCGATTGACTCGTCCTCGGGCCCGAAGGGAAGGCATCAGCACGAAGGAATCAGGGTCTCTTTCTGGGTGAACCCAACAGTCAATATGTTTAGTTTTAGACAAAGTGGAGAATAACACATCTTGGAGTCTTATAGGATGCACTAGGCCATCTTCAATCTCCCTCCAAGAGGTTAGTGATGATGAATCTAACCAGATTTTCACCAGATGCAACTGGAAAGCTTGATGATATAATTTGAAATTTGGCAGTGAGAGTCCCCCATCAGACTTGTAACGTTGTAAAGTGGAGAAACGTATTCTGGGGTGTTTCCCATCCCATATAAACCTGTGTAAAAGCGCATCTACTCTTTTCCAATAGTCAGTTGGAGGTGGCAGTGGAAGCATCATGCTAATAAAATTTATTCGAGGCAGGACATTCATTTTTATTACAGAGACTCTAGTTTGTAAGGAACCTGACATTTTGCTCCAAGTGGCCAGATCCCACTGCACATCTTTAGTTACACTTTATCAGTTCAGGGAGTGATGTCTTAACATTTATACCTAAATAAGTTAGCTCTGATTTTACAGGAATCACTGAGGGTATTGCAACGTTCTTGGCCATGTTATTGAGTGGCATTAAAGCAGACTTGTCCCAGTTGATTTTATAACCAGATATAGCCTCAAATTCATCAAATACGGGGAGTAAACCACTTAGTGATTTCTGCAAATCTGACATATATAAGATAATATCATCCGCAAACAAGGATATCACATGCCTTGACCCCTTGATTTGGACAGGTGTAATAATCTGATATTGTCTGAAATACTGTGCTAACGGTTCAATGGACAGAAGAAATAAGGCAGGAGAAAGAGGTGAGCCTTGACGTGTACCTCTAGAAACTGAAAATGGATCAGAGTGTAGGCCATTTGTGCATACCATCGCTGAGGGGTTTCTGTATAGAACTTTAACCACATCAATAAACTTGAATCCCGACCCAAATTTATCCATAACTACCCACAAATAATCCCAACTGATTGTGTCAAACGCCTTAGCTGCGTCTAGTGACAGAGCTGCACATGGGGAATCCGCCTCATGAGAATGATCAATAATATGGAGCAAACAACGTATATTATCTGCAGCTAATCGTCCCTTCATAAACCCTGTCTGATAAAAATGTATGAGCTTTCCCATATAATTATCCAATCTTGAGGCTAATATTTTGGAGTATAACTTGAGATCAGAGTTTATTAAAGAAATAGGCCTATAATTGCCACATTCAGTATGATCTTTGCCTTTCTTTGGTAGCAGAGATATGAGTGCGGAATTCATATGGTCATGAAAATAACCCTGGTCCACCGCTGCATGTATGGCCTCCAACAATACTGGGCCTAGGCTGTCCCAAAACTGTAGTAACAACTCTGGAGGTATACCATCCGGCCCAGGTGTTTTTCCCCTGGTCAGACTTTTCACAGCTTTAAGGAGCTCTTCTAGAGAAATAGGTTTACCCAATTCTTCAGAGTCTGAATGTTCCAAACAAGGGATATTTATGGCATCCAAAAACTTATGGCATCTGTCCAATTCAAACGTTCCAGTAGAAGAATACAAGTCCTGATAAAACGACTTAAATAATTTATTTATTTATTTATTTCGGCTCAAAAACTAGTTCCCTTTCAGGAGATCTAATAGAATTTATGGATGTATATTTCTCACATTGTTTTAATTTCAATGCAAGAAGTTTGCTAGGCCTGCTTCCATGAAAATAGTATTTCTGTCTAACCCTATGAATGAGGAATTCTGCTTTTCTTTGTAATAAATCATTCAGTTCATGTTTAGCTGCTGTTAATCTGTGTTCTACTGACCGACTATAGGTTTTTTTAAGTTGACCTTCAAGTATATCGCATTGTTGTTCCAACATTTTTACTCTCTGGGTTCTGACTTTATTTAAGTGAGATGAGAAGGAGATACAGAAACTCCTTATAAATCCTTTTGTAGCCATCCAAACAAATATAGGATCAGAAACAGAGTCTCTGTTAATGGCTAAAAAGTCAAGTAGTCCTGTTTTAAATTCAGTGAGAAATGTTTCGTTTTGTAAAAGACTAGTGTTAAATCTCCACCTTGGTGATTTTGTAACTTTGATCCCCACATCAATTGCGACTTGAACAGGGTTATGATCAGATATTGTCATTGGTAAAATGGAACATGAATGTACAGCTGTGTTAAGAGAATGTGATAGGAAAACATGGTCAATTCTGGAAAAAATTTTGTGGCTAGAGGAGAAAAAGGTGTAATCTCTGACATCTGGGTGGTGTGAACGCCATGTGTCAAAAAGATTGAGGTTAGTCAAAAATGCATTAAGGTCACTAGATGCCTGATGTTGCGTGGCAGACACTATATGAGAAGACCTATCTATTTTAACATCAAGCACTGCATTCATATTGCCTGCAACAATCAGCTCATACTCTGAGAATGGTAATAGAGTGGCTGAGAGCCAGGGGAAAAATGAGGCATCATACACGGAAGGCGCATATACAGATACAAAAGCGATTTTCTTCCCTTGGACTGAAGTACAGATTAAGGATAAACGACCCAGACCCAAGTCACTCTGACAAGTCATAGTTTTCTCAATAACTACGTCTAAATTTCGTCTAACTATAATCATTGAACCCTTCGTTTTAGATACAGCACTTGAGGAAACAGCGATTTTGTATGTCTTATCTTGCATGCGCGAAACATCTATCTTCAGGTGAGACTCCGTAATGCACGCGATGTCTACATTATGCCTTCGCAGGAAGTCTAAACATTTCACACGCTTTGTTTTGGTATTGAGACCTTTAACGTTCCAACATAATAATGATAACCATTGTCGTCCGATATTAATCTTGTGTCCCTTACAAGTACGTAATATTTTGAGTCATTGACCCTGTATCTAAGGTTATCTCCCCCCCGTACCCTGACACCCCCCCATCCCACCCACCGTTGTCTAGCACAGACCCGTGTAAACCACATAACGCAGTCAAAATCCCCAGCTCACTTTCCCCATAAACAAAAGCATTCGTAAGATGGCCCCCCTTACTAAATAATATTCATTGCTAAAACAAAATGTCCAAACTGAATAAAGTGCAAAGGAATAAGAAGCAAACGAGAAAAGAAAAAAAAAAACTCAATGTGGATTTTCGTTTAACAAGTCAGAGCTAGCTTACCGTGAACTTGATCAACCATCGCTAGTAAACTGAACTGAAAAGCTCCCACATAAAAGGGTGAATATATCATGCATGCAGATATGCTTACGAATCATTGTAGACATGTCCAACTTTAGCAATTTTCGGTAGCAGTATGTCACAAAAAGTCCAAGTTCTCAAATCAGTCAATATCAGCCGGTGCGTCTTCCTCCGTGTTAGCATTCATATCCTCCATGTTAGCATTAATGCTATCTCCATTCAATGCAGGGAATGTTAGCTTCCTTCTTGGAGAGTTGGTGATGTTCGCTCGGTCGGGCAGCCCATTGCTGAACTTCTCCGCCTCTTGTACTGTCTCGAACGACAGCTCCTGACCTCGGTAGGAAACTCGTGGGGTAGCGGGGTAAATCAGGAAAAGTAGATAGTCCTTTCGCCCACAGCTCTTTTCACACAGCTTTAAATGCTGCCCTCTTGTCGCTAGTGGACTTACTGTAGTCGGCGAAGAACAGTAGCTCCCTGCCCTCATCCCTGATGGGAGCGCCGCTGTTCTTAGCCTGCCTAGCGCCCTGCAGAATGGCCTGACGGTCCTGGTAATTTAGAACTTTGAATATGAGAGTCTGAGGACGATTGGGTTTCTTGGGCGGGTTGGAGTAGACTCGATGTGCTCTTTCAATCTGTACAACTTTTGTTCCAAGAGAGGGGATCCATTTAGGCAGCATTTCCTGCAGGAATCTGATGGCATCTCCTCCCTCTCTGTTCGCTCCTAAATTCACTAGCCTCACGTTGTTCCGTCTACCATGATCATCCAACTCTGCCAGCTTGTCTTGAAGCTTTTCCACATCTGTTTTGACGGCAATAAAATCTCGTTTCAGCCCCCGAGTTTCTGACTGAATGCGGTCCACTTTCTCACCCAGGCCTTTCATCGCTGTCATATGTTCTACCAAGTCCTTTTGTAATGCATTGACCGAGTCTTTTACACTACCAAGTGCGGCATGAAGCACCCTCTCCACCATAGCCTCAAGTTTACCTTGTTGTTGCTCAAGTGCTAGCAAGATGGCGTCATTACTGCTACCATCCGTGGCAGACTTCAAACGTTTCCCTCTGGGAGAAGCACTCGGAGACGAAAACCGAGTCTGACTCTTCGACATATTGTAGACTGTTATACCTATGCCGTCGATAAATGTTAAATTGGAAAACAAAGAGCCCGAAAAATTAACAGAGTTTGGGGATTTGTGAAGAGCTCAGAGTTCTCTGACCATCGTGCTCGTCGGTCCCATGTGACCCCCCCATGTTTTCAGCAACATCATTATTAAGTTCGCAGACGACACTACTGTGGTAGGACCGATATATAATAACGACAAGACTGCCTAAAGGGATGAAGTTCAGAAACTCACTGCTTGGTGTTCTGACAACAACCTGGTACTCAACTCCTCTAAAACAAAGGAGTTGGTGATAGATTTTCAGATGAAGAGGGAGGAACCTGCCCCTCTTTACATCAAATGGGACATTGTGGAGAGGGTCAGCGACTTCAGATTCTTGAGAACACATATCTCTCAGGACCTCACATGGACTATTAACACCACTGCTCTTGTGAAAAAAAGCATAGCAGAGACTGTACTTTTTGAGGTCACTGAGAAAAGTCAACCTGTCCCAGAAACTGCTGTTGTCCTTTTACAAACGTTCTGTGGAAAGCATCATCACCCACGACATCTTGGTGTGGTTTAAGAGCTGCACCATGGCTGACAAAAAGGCTCTGGAGAGAGCCAGGAAGTCGGCACAGGACATTATATGGACACAGCTGCCCTCACTGACAGATATATAATATATATAAATAAAACACCAGATGCTTGCACCGTGCAGAAAACATCATTAAGGACTGTTCTCACCCAGGAAACAGCCTGTTTATGCTGCTGCCTTCTGGAAGGCACAGTAGATTCATACAGGCCCCCACCTCCAGACTCATGAATAGTTTTTATCCAAGTGCCATAAAACAACTCAACTCTTCATTGAAGTATGTGCAATATTCTGTGCAATGTTTTCTGGACTGTGCAATACAAGTGTAATTACTCATCTATATATTAACTTGTTTTATGTCGATGTCTGCTATATGTGATGTGTGCTGTTTTATATTACTTATTTCATATTAGCCTTTTTAAAATTTAAAATGTGTTTTTATATTTTTAATATATTTTTTATATTACACTTATTTAATATTAGACTTTTATTTTTATATTGGATATACCACTTGAGGAGTTGCACTAAAATTTCGTTGTACATCTGTGCAATGACAATAAAGGGATTCAATTCAATTTCGCATTATCTCCTGAGTCGGGATTCCAAAAGACATTCTGACTGATCAAGGCACTAAATTTGTCACATACACTGCACAAATTACACAAATTATTGGGGATTAAATTGATTTGTATTAGTGTTCATCATCCACAAATGGACAGGCTGGTAGAATGATTTAACCAAACATTTAAGAACATGAGTCGTAAGTTCATTCATAGGGATGCTGAAAATTCGGACAGGTGGCTTGACCCTCTGTTGTTTGCAGTGCACGAGGTCCCAAAGCCTCCACCAGGTTTTCCCTATTTGAATTGCTGTTTGGGCACAAGCCCCATGGTGTCTAATGGCCCTTTTCCACTACCCTTTTTCAGCTCACTTCAGCTCGCTTCAGCCCGACACGGCTCGCGTTTCGACTACCAAAGAACAGCACGACTCGGCTCGCTTCAGCCCTGCTTAGCCCCTAAAACTCGCACCGTTTTGGAGTGGGGCTGAAGCGAGCCAAAGCGAGCCGAGTGAGGCTGGGGGCGTGAGCAGACACTCCCCTGTGCACTGACTGGTGAGGAGGAGTGTCTTCACATGCCCACACATGCCCCGCGAGCACGCTGGGATCTGTAAACACCGTAAACCCGGAAGAAGAATTATGAGAATTTCTGAAGCCTTATGCGCCTCGCCTCATCTATACGCTCTTGCCAGTATCTGTTGGTGTTGTCGGTGACAACAAGCCACAGAACCAAGACCAGCAACACTAACGACTCCATGTCCTCCATGTTTATTGTTTACTATTCGGGTCGTGAGACTACCGCTTAAAAGCTCACTGATGTCACTGTTTGCGCTGCTTAACGACATCACGTGATGTCCACCCACTTTCGCTAACTCCACCCAATGTGTCCACCCACTTCCAGCCAGCACGGTTCAGCGCAGTTGTAGTCGAAATGCAACTTCAATAGCCCCGCTCAGCTCGACTCAGCCCGACTCAGCACGGCACGGCTCAGCCCAACTCAGCCGCGTTTGTAGTGGAAAAGCGGCATAACGGCCTCTGCATGCTCGTGCGACAAGGCTTTCGCAGATAGCTTTTCGCAGACAGTTGTAATTTATTGTTGAGCGGGGATAATAGGCGTGCACGATGTTATTCACCGGCACAACGCAAGGGGGTGCGAAGTCGCTAGGAGTAGTTGGTGGGTGTGGTTAGTGGAGTGTTTATCCTCCGGTTACTTATAATGACTAGAACTGGAGTCGTATAGATGTACGTACTTCCTCAATCAACTGCTCTTCATGCTGCTCCATCTTCGCTCGTGTTTTTAAAAATGCCGGTCGTGAAAACTAACCAAACCGGGAAAGTAGGGAAGCGGAAGTGCGTGTACAGCGGATGTAGAGTGGACCAATCAGAGCCCTCTTGTCTGCAGCGCTGTCTGCAAGGCTTCTGCGGTGGTCACAATTTTTGGGAGGTGCGCGCAGAGCGTCTGCGAAGGTGGGGGGGCTACGCAGACACTGTCTGCGATGCTATCTGCGAGGACTGGGTTGTCAGCATAAATTGGCCTTTAGACATTATTAAAGAAAATTGGGAGGAGGATCCTTCTCAAAGTAAAAATGAAATTCAATAATGTTCTTGACCTGAGAGCAAAACTCCATGCATTGAGTCACATAACCTAGGAGAATTTGCTACAGGCCCAAGAACGTCAAGCTCGCCTGTACAACAGAGGGGCACAACTAAGGGAATTTGCACCGGGAGACAAAGTCTCCCATTTTACTGCCCATGGTCACATGGCAAATTAGGGAGGTTGACAATGAGGTCAAACGGCCAGATAGGGGTGACGCGTCAAATTTACCACCTCAATCTCCTGAAACCGTGGAGAGAGGAGGTTCCTGTCACTCTGGCGACAGGAGTTACGGAGAGGGTGAAGCTGGGACTGGAGGGAAGTCCAAAAAGCGTGGCCCAATTCATCCTGGTCATCTCTCACCGTCCCAGAGAGCACAGGTAATTAGGTTGCAGGAGGAATTCTTCGATGTGTTCTCACCCCTCCTTGGTTGCACTAATCTCATAGAACACCACATTGAGACTCTCCCAAGGGTGGTCGTGCGCAGCCACCCATATCAGCTCCCTGAACACAAGAAAAATGTGGTGTGGGATGTACTTCAGGCTATGCTTAAGATGGGAGTAATTGAGGAGTCGCACAGCGACTGGAGCAGCCCGGTGGTCTTGGTACCCAAGACCGATGGGCTGGTCCAGTTTTGTTTAGACTATAGAAAAACCAACTCTGTGTGTAAACTTGACACATATCTGATGCCCCGCATTGATGAACTGCTCAATCAGTTAGGCGCAGCTCGCTTTTACGCAATACTGGATTTGACAAAGGAATACTGGCAGATCCCCTTGACTCCATTATCTTGTGAGAAAACAGCCTTTTCCACTCTATTTGGCTTACACCAATTTGTCACCCTTCCTTTCGGGTCGTTTGGGGCTCCGGGGACGTTTCAGCATCTCATGGACCAAATTCTCCTTCCCCACAATGCGCATGTGGCTTACTTAGATGATATAAATCATTTATAGTAATGATTGGGAGCGGCACCTACAACAACTGAGGGTAGTTCTGAGGTCGCTGAGGTGTGCTGGGCTCACAGCAAACCCCCCCCAAAAAAGTGTGCAATTGGATGGGTGGAAGTACAGTATCTAGGCTTCCACTTGGGTCATGGGCAGGTCCATCCCCAAATTGATAAGACTGCAGTGATTGTGGCCTGCCTGCAACCTAAGACCAAAAAGGGGGTGAGGCAGTTCCTGGGGCTGGCTGGCTATTATAGGTGGGTTGTGTCTAACTTTTCGGACATCACCAGCCCGCTGACTGACCTCACTAAAAAGGGGGCGCCAGATCCAGTCCAGTGGGTGGAGCCATGCAAACGGGCTTTTGCTCAGGTAAAAGCGGTTACGTGTGGACCCCACTGCTGCATTCTCCTGACTTTTCACTCCCTTTTGTTTTACAGACTGATGCGTTGAACAGAGGACTGGGGGCTGTTTTGTTCCAGGTGGTGGAGGGGGAGGAGCATCCAGTGCTGTCCATCAGCCGCAAGCTCTCCACGTGAGAGTCGAAGTACTGCACCATAGAAAAGGAGTATTTGGCCATCAAGTGGGCAGTCCTCACTCTCTGCTACTACCTGCTAGGACGCCCATTCACCCTCTGTTCTGACCATGCCCAGCTCCAGTGACTCCACCGCATGAAGGATGCCAACGCGCAGATCACTCGTTGGTCTCTAGCCCTTCAGCCATTTAAGTTTGAGATGGTCCACAGATGGTTGTGGTGGATTACCTAACCCGCCGGGGGGGCAGCTGAGGAGGCAGGTTGAACCAGCAGGTAACATGTGATGAGGTGCGCCTGTGTCAAATTATTGGCTGTCTATTAACCTGTATCTCGGTGTCTTTCAGATAGTCAGGAATGAGAAAGTTGTGACAACCTATCGCGTGTTTGTCACTGAAAAGTGTACAAAGTACAAAAATATAAAGGAACTCACCTGTTCTGAAGCCTGCTTCCCATTCCTCTGTTTCCCAAAGTTAAAAAGTTGTTATAAATTTGTATTATTTACAGACCTGTGATCCATATTCTGAATTTCTTTCCGAATTTGTGGATTTCATCTCAAACTTGGTTGTTTCTTTGGACAAAAAATAATTGTTGGAAACTTTAATATTCACTTTGATTACCTGGAAGGCTCTCTGAAAACAGCATTCATATCCATTCTAGATTCAGTAGGGGTGAAGCAGAACATCACAGGACCCACTCATAATGTTGCTCATATTCTCAATATAATGCTTGCATTTGTATCAAATATAGAAAATATAGTCAGATTTCCACAGTCTGAAGCTACCTCAGACCATTATCTCATCTGATTCAAAATGTGTCTGAGCAATAATATATGTACCTTGCCACACCACTGCATCAAAACTACATTCACACCAACTACTGCATAAAGATTTATCAAAGATAAGAAAAGATTTTTTTTATTGCAAAGATAAGAAATTTAATGTCATTGCATGATGCAGAAAAACTAGTCCATGCTTTCATTACCTCCAGGTTGGATTATTGTAATGCTTTACTGTCTGGATGTTCCAATAAGTGCATAAACAAGCTCCAGTTAGTTCAAAATGCAGCAGCAAGAGTCCTTACTAGAACTAGAAAATATGACCACATCACGCCTGTCTTATCCACACTGCATTGGCTCCCAATCAAATTTCGTATTGATTATAAAATACTACTATTGACTTTTAAAGCACTAAATGTTCTCGCACCACAATACCTGAGTGAACTTCTGCTCCTCTATGACCCGCCACGCCTACTTGGATCAAAAGGTGCAGGCTATCTGCTGGTACCTCGTATAGTGAAGGCTACATCAGGGGGCAGAGCCTTTTCTTACAAAGCCCCACTGTTATGGAACAGCCTTCCAAGTAATGTTCGGGAATCAGACACAGTCTCAGCATTTAAGTCTAGGCTGAAAACATATCTGTTTAGTCAAGCCTTTTGTTAATGGTGTTTATGAGGTAAAGGAGTAGATCTGGAGGGTCCTCAGACATAGAGTGTTTTGGTAAACTGGGATGTATGGATGCTGTCAGTCCCCACTCGCTTGCTCACTCGAGTTTGTTGACGGTGTAGTGGCTGGCTGCTTTATGTCCCGGGGCTCCCTCATGCCTGTGTTACCTTCTGGCTCTCTCCTTTTAGTTATGCTGTCATAGTTAGTTGCCGGAGTCCCTGCTTGTACTCGGTGCAATATGTATACTGTTCCTACTTATTCAGGTGACATTGGGCATACCTAACCACCTGTGTTTTCTTTCCCTCCCCCCCATCCCAAATCTGTCCCTCTGAGTTACATGGAGTCAACAGGAAATCTTTTGGTGGAGAGGGTGGAGACCTCGACTGGCTATCGTAGCCTGCAGGGAATCGGCCGTCAGACATTCTGTCGCATGTCCCAGACCCGGTGAAATGTAACTGAATTGTCTTGGCCAGCCCTAAGGGTCCCATCTGCATCTCATCATTGCTGAGGAGTGTGCTCCCATCACCCAATCAAGCATCCAGCCAGAGCAGGTCATGATATATTTTACCATATTAACATGCCATTGTTGTGTGATATGCCTGATGTAAAGACTCTCGTCTCTGCGAGCCTACCACACAGATTTAATACTTGACATTTTTAGGGCATACCTAACAACGTGTTTTCTTTCTCTCTCTCTTCCCCCCCCCCAATCTGTCCCTCTGAGTTACATGTTGATCCTGGGATTGAGATGCTGGCCTCTTCTGCCCCTCGGACCTGCTTGATCCATCCTGGTGCCCTGTGTCTGGTCAGAGTTTTATCGCACCGCTCCTGTGAAGGACGGCCCCATGAGGACAGTTGAGGGTTATACCTGTTAAAACTGTTAATATTATAGTCAGGCTGTCTGTTGTTGCCCAAATGAGGATGGGTTCCCTTTTGAGTCTGGTTCCTCTCGAGGTTTCTTCCTCATGTCGTCTGAGGGAGTTTTTCCTTGCCACCGTCGCCACAGGCTTGCTCATTGGGGATAGATTAGGGATAAAATTAGCTCATGTTTTAAGTCGTTCAAATTCTGTAAAGCTGCTTTGCGACAATGTTTATTGTTAAAAGCGCTATACAAATAAACTTGATTTGATTTGTCAGTAGTCTCCCAGAGTTATCAACTTGGACTGGATCACCATCAGACCCCACCGAACTTGGATCAGCCAACTAAATGCTTTGAGTCAATGTTCCTGTCCTTTAAATAATTTACCGCCACTTAAAAGAAAATAAAATAATTACCGTATTTTTCGGACTATAAGTCGCACTTTTTTTCATGGTTCGGCTGGCCGTGCGACTTATACTCCGGTGCGACGTATATATGTTTTTTTTTTTTTCACCGCGGAATAACTGGAGCTGATGCTGAGTCTGACGACAGCCACGCAGAAGAAGAGGAAACGGCGCTTCATCTGCCGCTGGAGGCAGAGTTGTTCAGAAGCGACACCGAGGATGAGGAATTCAGTGGATTTGCTGATTTGGAGTGAAATCATCAGCTTGATAAACTTGATTGACCTGTGTTTTATTATTAATGATAGGCCTATAGTTATTTAAATAAGTTATGTAGTGATTTTAGGCAGTGCTTAATTTGTGAAGTGGGAGGTCCCAGAACGCAGGAGGTGGGTGGGTCCGGCGACTCAAAAAAAAAAAAGGTGGGGGATGGTTTCCTATAACTTTACGCACATGCGCTTATTGTGTGTGTAATAATAATAATAATAATAATAATAATAATAATAATATCAGACATTATGATCTTAGAAAACGCTTTAGTGACAAACAGTTACAGACAGTAATATGTCGTGATATTATATTATAAAATATTAATTTTTATTAGTCTATATATTAAATTATATATTACATTTATCTTCTAAAATAACAGACTGTACTCATCACAGCCGGTTTATTTCACCATTGGAGATCAGATCACACAAGACATGAGTTAAATGACTCATTTTAAGGATTTAAGTAGGGGATTTAAAAGCGTTTTTTTTTTTTTTTTCACTAGACGGTTGTTTTTACTACCGTACCTGTCTTTGGAGATGATATACCTATAGCCTACTTGACCTCTGATTTGATGAAATAAAATTCGACAAAAATGAAGAATGACACTCCTCGATGATGACTACAGCTTTAATAACACAGATGAAAGAGCCATGGGGCGATAATAAGCCCTACCGGTAAAAATATTCTAAAAGCAAACTGATTAATGCATCAGTAATAGGCTACTAATATTAGTTATAATAATAATATAGGCTATTAGTAATAACAATAGTGATAGTATTAAAGATAGTAGTAGATATTTAAAATAATCAGACTAGGCTACTTACAGGGCAGCTGCTCAGCTGTTCGTTTATTAAATAAACAATGCAGTCGCGCAGTAACCACGCGCCGCTTATCAGATAGAATCACAGATTCCATGGATAGAATAACCCTTCAAAAAAGTGCAACTTATAGTCCGGTGCGACGTATATATGTTTTTTTCCTCTTCATAATGCATTTTTTGGCTGATGCGACTTAAACTCCGGAGCGACGTATAGTCCGGAAAATACGGTAGTTTTCTTTTGTTTCAGACATGTAAAAGCTTTTTACCTTTACCTGACATGTTTCGACGGTGTAACTTCCGTCTTCATCAGAGGGTCACCCGGATGTTGGTGTGTGACGTGCCTTTATATTCAGCTGATGTTATGGAGGTGTGACCTCCCTGTCAATATTGACAGGTCGGTCACACCTCCCGCTGTCAGTGTTGCCCCCTCAGGATGGCGCTCCAGGTGTGGGAGAGCATGTATGCCCCCTCATCCCTGTTTATTGTTCTTGGGCTACGCTTTCTGATTTCTATTGACTCCTTAATCCAATGGTGGTATCTGTTGTTCTCTTGCTGTATGATCTGAGCATTGTCCCAGTCCATTATATGATTTTCCCTTCTGCAGTGGTCCGTTATTGCTGATTTCAGGTTCTCTTGCATAGCTTTTTCTTTTATTGCTCTTGTTTGTCTCTGTTCTGTTTCTTTTTCACATTCCTTTTTATTTTCCTTTTTTCGTATGCTAAAACTCCTTCCTGTCTCCCCAATGTAGGTTTTATTGCATGACAGGCATGGTATTTCATATATGACATTACATTTACTGTGTTGGTCGATTTTGTCCTTAGGGTGAACTAGTAGCTGTCGTAGTTTGGTGTGTGGTTTCACGGGTGTTTGTATGTTGTGTTTTTTCATGGCTCTTTGGATTTGTTCTGTAACTCCTCCGACATACAGTAGAGTCACTACTGCTTTACTTTCCTGTTTTTGGGTTGTCTTTTCTTTTGTTTTCACTTGTTGTGCACCTTTGTGTATGGCCCATGGTGGATATTGACATGTGATCAGAGCTTGCCGTATGTGTTGTTCTTCTGTTGCCCGTTCTGTGGGGTCGGTTATGATTGATGCACGTTCGTAGAGTGTTCTGACAACTGACAGTTTGTGTGCGATGGGGTGTTCAGACGTCCAGAGCAGATATTGATCAGTGTGTGTCGGTTTTCTGCAGATTGTTATTTTGATGTCTCCGTCGTCTGTATGATGAATTTTTATGTCCAAAAACGCTATTGATTTTTCTGTTTCCTCTTCGTGCGTAAATTTTATGTTGCCGGTGTCGTCTATAGAGTTGAGGTGATCTGTCAATTGTTGAGTGCGTCCGACTTTCACTTTCTCCAGGATGTCATCTACATACCTCCTCCATAATGTGGGCCTGCATTCTTCTGGGGCAGATGTAATAGCCTCTCTTTCAAGGTGTTCCATGAAGAAGCCACACATTATGGCGGAGAGTGGGTCCCCCATCGCAAACCCCTCCTTCTGCCTGTATATTGTTCCGCGGAACTGGAAGTATGTGGATGTGGCAATGAAATTGAGCAGTTGACTGATATCTTCTACTGATAACTGTGTGCGTTTCTTGAGAGTCTTGTCTGTCTTGAGGCGCTGTCGTACGATTCTCAGTGTAGCTTCCACCGGTGTTTTTGTGAATAGGGAGACAACATCGTGTGATATTAATATTTCATCCTTTTATTTTACTGAGTTGTTCTGCTAGTTGTTTTTAATTTTTGCAGTGTTGTTCTGTTTGGCCCAGTAGTGGTTTGATTATCTCCGCAAGCGCTTTAGACAGGTTGTAAGTGACTGATCCGATGCTGTCCACAATCGGACGTAACGGTGCTCCTGGTTTAGGTATTTTTGGTGTGCCATAGATCCGGGGGGTTATGCTGGCTGTGGGTATTAAATTGTTGTATGTCTGTTTTTCAATTTTGTTGGCTTCCAATAAAGGCTTCAGTAAAGGCACGTCACACACCAACATCCGGGTGACCCTCTGATGAAGACGGAAGTTACACCGTCGAAACGTCAGGTAAAGGTAAAAAGCTTTTACATGTCTGAAACAAAAGAAAACTAATTATTTTGATTTAAGAACACATAATGAACGTAATATATTTAAAAGAAAATAATTCAAGAGAAAAAAACTAGCACCCTGGTACAATGGTGCTTGAAATTTGTGAACCCTTTAGAATTTCCTATATTTCTGAAAACATCATCAGATTTTCACACAAGTCCTAAAAGTAGATAACGAGAACCCAGTTAAACAAATGAGACAAAAATGTTCTACCTGATCATTTATTTATTGAGGAAAATGATCCAATATTACATATCTGTGAGTGGCAAAAGTATGTGAACCTCTAGGACAGGGGTGGGAAATGCCCGGCCTTTGGGCCGTATATGGCCTGTGAGACCGTTTGAGCCGGCCCGCAAGATGATTTCATAATTACTCTCACACACACAAAAAAATTTTCTTATATATATAGGGCGGCACGGTGGTGTAGTGGTTAGCCCTGTCGCCTCACAGCAAGAAGGTCCTGGGTTTGAGCCCCGGGGCCGGCGAGGGCCTTTCTGTGTGGAGTTTGCATGTTCTCCCCGTGTCCGCGTGGGTTTCCTCTGGGTGCTCCGGTTTCCCCCACAGTCCAAAGACATGCAGGTTAGGCTAATTGGTGACTCTAAATTGACCGTAGGTGTGAATGTGATTGGTTGTCTGTGTCTATGTGTCAGCCCTGTGATGACCTGGCGACTTGTCCAGGGTCCCCGCCTTTCGCCCGTAGTTAGCTGGGATAGGCTCCAGCTTGCCTGCAACCCTGTAGAAGGATAAAGCAGCTAGAGATAATTATATATATATATAAATAAACTAAATCAGAAAAAATGAGACTGCAATGAATAAAATAGGCGAGTGGTTGTCTTTCCAGGCCAAGGTCAGAGTCCTGAACCCCACACGAGCAGAGCGTGATCATGCACGGTCACATCAAGTAATTTAGCGGGCATAGACAGATTGTTTGACCATTTCACCAAAACAAACCATGGAGAGTATGAAGAGAAAGGTAGATGCGGAATGTCGCGCTTTTCAAGAAAAATTGACAAACGATTATTTTTTCGTAGAAGTAAAAGGCAAGCCAGTTTGCTTAGTTTGTGGGGAAGCACTTGCAGTGATGAAAAAGGCTAATCTGGAATGTCATTACACCACCAAACACGCCAAGCTGGACGAGCTGAAAGGACAAGTGTGTGTGGATAAAATTAATGTTCTTTGGCGGAGTTTGGGCGCACAACAAGCAACATTCACAAGACCTCAAGGTAACCAAGAAAACGTTACACAGGCTAGTTTTGTGGTAAGTGAGCTAATCGCTAAGAAACTGAAACCACATTAAGAAGGGGAGTTTGTGAAGGAGTGCCTTATCACTGGCGCGGAACTGCTCGCACCGGACAAAGTGAAACTTTTCCAAAGTGTCAGTTTGTCTCGAAGAACCATCTCCGATTGGATTACTGACATGGCACAAGACATTGAGAAAACACTGAAGGAGACCACGAAGGATTTTCAGTTTCTCTCATTAGCCTGCGACAAGACAACAGACATCACAAATACCACCCAACTCGCCATTTTTGTGCATGGGATTACAGCTGAGTTTGATACGCAGGAGGAAATGTTGTCTTTGCAAGCCATGCATAGCACTACCAAAAGGTGAGGATTTGTTTGAGCAAGTTGTTTTGGCTATGAACAAATTCGAACTGCAGTTTGACAAGCTAAGTGGACTGGCTACAGACGGAACCCCAGCTGTGGTTGGTGTGCAGAAAGGATTGACTGCATTGGTTCAAAAAAGAAATGAGTCATCTCAGTCTGGAGCCAAATGAGTTGGTTGTGTGCCATTGTATCATGCACCAAGAGAGCCTGTGTGCACATTCCCTGAAGCTCAATAATGTGATGACTACGTTGTTTCCACCATCAACTTCATTAAAAGCAGAGGACTTAACAGCTGCCAGTTTAAAGAGCTACTGAGTGAGCTTGAGTCAGAGTATGGAGACCTGGTTTACCATTGTGAGGTGCGGTGGCTAAGTCGTGCAGATATGCTTGCACGCTTCTACAACTTGACGGTAGAAGTAAAGCAGTTCATGGAGATGAAGGGCAAACCAGTCGTTGAACTCAGTGATAGCAAGTGGCTGTGTGATTTGGCCTTCATGGTAGACATTACCAAGTACCTCTCAGAACTGAATGTTAAGCTCCAAGGTCCCAACCAGCTTTTCAGCTCACTGTTTTCAAATGTGAAATCATTTGAAGCTAAACTGAAGCTGTGGCAAGTGCAACTGGAAAGGGGAAACACTGTGCACTTTCCTACTTTGCAAGAACAAAAGCCTGCTGTGACATCTGAATATGCTGGGGAGTGTGCAAAACTACTCCAGGCCTTTGGAGAGAGGTTCCAGCTGATGAGAAGTTACGAGAAGGACCGGAACATATTTGCAACACCATTCAATGTGGAACCAGCTGATGTGCCTGACAACCTACAGAACAAAATCTGCAAAGCAACAATGAGCTCAAAGCTAGGTACAACAACCTTCCTCTGCTTGAGTTCTACAAACTGTATGTGCGTCCTGAGGATTTTCCCCACTCTGAGGAGACCTGCACTGAAGTTTGCATCACTGTTTGGGACAACCTACTGCTGTGAGCAGTTCTTCTCCAAACTGACCCTTGCAAAGAATCGGTTCCGCTCAAGACAGACTGACCCAAACCTGGAAAACCAGCTGCGAGTAGCATCGTCATCTGTACCATCTGACATCAGACACCTTGCCAAAGAAAAGCAGTTCCAGCCTTTACATTAGGTCGGTCAGATATAATAATAAAAATTGGTAAAATATTATTATATCATAGCATTTTCATTACATAAAATGCTCAAAGTGCTTTACATCAGTACATATAAAATCAATAAGAACACAAGAATAAAAACAGAGCATTAAAACAAGAGGTGGATAAAATTTAAAAAGAAAATGGGAAGATTAAAAAGGGATAAAACAGAAAGTTACACCAATAAAGTTGCTTTATTTGAACAGCATGAAAGAAAGCTAAAATAAATGGGCTGCATCTTAAAAATTTCAGCAGAGGTTATGGGTTAAAAAATTTAGTTTGGCCCCCACAGGACGTTATAAAACTCGAAATGGCCCTTGATAGGAAAAAGAGTAATTCCGTGCCAAATCACCAGATTTTAGAGAAAGTTCCCAACTGACCATCACAGATTTTGTTCATTTTTTTTATTTTAATGTCCTTGTTACTAATAACTGCTGTGCAAAATTTTAGGCCAATATCTCCACTAGTTTCGGAAATATTCAAAAAGGGGCGTGGCCCCATATTTAGCATAAAAACAAGTGTTACAATCAAACATCCATAGTTTGATGGCTAATAACTTTTGAACTGTTCACACTAAATGGTTCAAATTGGCACACATGATTCTTTGATCTAATAAGGCTCTGTACACAGAAGGAGAGCTTTGCATATGACATATTTGCAGATTTATGGCATGCCAAATATGGCTTCCTGAAATGCACATTTGTCCATGGTAGTACTTTTGGCTCTCTATATCTCCAGATTTAATGACACCAGATGTCTGATTCTTTTTAATATATGAGACATGTTATAGTACTATCAGGAAAACATGTTATATCTGTGACAAAAACTATACTTGTCTCATATATCGGCCCCTAAAAATGGAAAAAAAAAAAGCTTGTCGCGTCTGTATTTTGAATGCTTATAGCAAAAATCTTAACAAGGTCTACCAGAAAACAAATTAGATCAGTGAAAAGAGCAAGGTCTAATTGATATATGTACCAAATATGAAGTTGGTGCTGTGAAGAAAACTATTTTATACAAGCTGTTGAATATAGAAGGTTTTATGGCATGCGAAAATGCCATCTGGTGTCATTAAATCTGGAGATAGAGAGAGCCAAAAGTGCTACCATGGACAAATGCGCATTCCAGGAAGCCATATTTGGCATGCCATAAATCTGCAAATATGTCACATACAAAGCTCTCCTTCTGTGTGTAGAGCCTTATTCTGCGGTCTCAAAAGTAGCCGGTCACCGGCGGCAAATCGCCGTCTGTGGCTTGTTATGCCGCCGGCTATTGTCAGTCGAGTCACAAAATTTAATATTAAATATTTCTGATGGCAAAAAAAGTTGTGAACGTAAATTACATCCACCATGTCATGTATGTCCGTTGCCGGGTCAACTTTGTTTACATCCTCGACATGAGTGCAGCCATTACTGCCCCTTGTGCCATATGTAAGCCGTACTCTGATTGGCTTAGAGTGTTCCATGGACTGTGAATGGTTCATACCATCATGTGACTCACAAATGGCGACGAAGAGAGTTGCAAGCGGCTCCATGCTGGATGCGTGGCTAAAAAGGTCTAGAGGGAAAGGTAAGTATGTTTTGAACGCAAATTAATTCTGTCATTGTGTTGATATAGAAAAATAAATACGTCTTAGTCCACCGTTTCTCAGCCTTGCTTAAGGCATTATAATCGCAGATCGTAAAGTTGACTCTGCGTTTGACAGCTGCTCGAAAAAACAAACTGCGTGCATAACAACCAGAGGTGGAAAGAGTACTAAAATATTATACTCAAGTACAAGTACTGTTACTCTGATGAAATTTTACTTAAGTACAAGTAAAGTTACCAGACAAAAAATCTACTCAAGTAAAAGTAAAAAGTAGATCATTTAAAATGTACTTTGAATAAAAGTAAAACGTTACTTTTAACAATGGGTGTTTTCTGCCTCCATTGTGTTGTGCAAAAATGAAAAAGAAGAGGAAACAAGGATATATGTACATCTCAACCCAGATGTTTTATTTAAAGGAAGTGTATCAAATTGAATGCTTAGGATAATGCTGCATTAAAACTGAGACAAACAAAAAAGGTCAATACACACAGTCATGTCGTTTACGTCGCCCTGACCACACACAAAGCATTGTACACGAAATATGAAAGTGAAATGTTGCACCGAAATCTCGTAGCTTGCCTGTGTGCACTGTGTGTTATTGAACAATTCAATTCAAACATTATTTGTTTTGCTTAGTATTCCTTTCTGGCCTGTTGGATGTAGAATGGTAGGAGGACTGATCACGTCAGGTTGGCGAGCTAACTTGCTTGCATGATTAGCCAACCGAATAACAGACTAGTTACCATTATGTTACAGTACCAACAGGTTGCTACTTCAACATTAGCAATGCCATCCACTATTTTTGGAATATAACCAGCCTATTGTCGGTTTTACTATGGAAAGGAAACATTATGCCAATGACAATACTTACCTCAACATGCTTGCGCAGATTAGACATCGAATTTTTGTATGCCGCAATGGTTGTCTTCTTGGGCACACATAATCTGCATTGCATAATGAAACTGTCACCCCTTTTCTCTACGAAGCTGAAGTGATCACGTATGTAGGGCCAGGGGTGCACTTCATTACTGGAAGAAATTGCGTTTTCTGCAGGGTCGTCCACCACAGGTTCCTCGGTCTCCTCCATGTCCGCAGGGGCGCTTTATCAACACCCGTGGCCCAGGGGCTAGGCCCCTCATAGGCTACCTGTCAACCCTACCCTTACTGTTGGCCAGGAAAACAGTCTTATTTTATTTGCAATACGTGTCAAGCATTTACAGTGTAAGCGCGTAATTAGCCTAGGAGCCTACGATAGGTTACGTTTGGCTCAGCGTAGCTGCGTAAGGCCCACGCTCACATCGCTCAACACATCCGACCACAGAGGGAGAGAAGAACGCGCGCATTATCATTACAGAGCCGGTTCTGATTATTACCACGGACAGGACAGTGATACTGCGTAACTTTCACGCAGGGGCATGGCCAGAGATAACCACACAAGCGCGCGTGCGCGATAATGTAGACCTATGTGTAAGCATAAAACACACACACCTACAGACAAGGCCTTTTAAAAAATAAAATACATAAAAATAGATCGGCGGCATGAAAACAAACATTCACTGCAAGTCAAGGTACTTGGCTCGGTGGCCACATGAAACGTAAACACCATGGACAGCGGCCAAACTCATAACTCTACAGACCAAAATACACGAAACCGAGTCCTACTAGGGTCTATTTTACCGATCTATGTTCAAGCATCATGCAAGTCTTCCTTCTCCTTGAATAAGACCATGCATTCAACTGCCTTTTTGACATGACTGCATCGAAATACCACTTGCAACAATATTTCACGCACTCCATCAAGAAAAAAGTTAAACATGATTAACACGGGCATACTGTTTTGAGCATATGATTTTTTAAAAAGAAACTAGCTACATCAAAGTCCTTCAATAAACCCATCCTTTAGCGCAAATGAGCTTAACCTAGTTCAAAGCATGACGCTAGCAGTAGCTGCATAAGGCAAAATCACGTGGGCCTTTCGTCAACAACAAGCCACGGCGGGCAAACATTAATAATCAAGTGTCCTTACCTTAAAACGTTGTCTTGACCACAGAACTTCTCAAGTATTTCACTTAAATCCACACGGGTTAACAACACACCCAACACAGCTAGCGAGAAATGTGGATCTGCGCTAGCTTTTGTATTGCTATTCCCCTCAGTATGCTTACTCTGTCTGCTGCCCGAACTGTGAACATTATAGGCTACAATCTTTTCATCAATTTCTTCAGTAGATGCCGTTTTAGACATTTTATTATCCCCATAGAAATATGCTATTATACTAACAGGATTATAGCCCATACGAAAAAAAAACAGTAAAGAACTTAAGAATTTACCACTGTCTTAGTAGTAAACCCTTATAAGGATTTATAAATAAATATATATGCCATGTATGATTTACTCCTGAAAGTAGCCCCTTTTGCATTTTCCTCATACAAATTTTTTATGAAAATCTAGTATGTATGAAGTGAACATTGTGCATGGTTTTTACAGATAATGTGTATGATGAATTACACCATCTTTGTATGCTTCATGTAAATGTTTGTAGTTTTAAATTATATTTTACAGTTTAAAATGTATATGCCTTTTATATGTAAATCCACACAAACATATGTTTTTGTTTGAATTGTGGATGTATCGTAAAGGTATTCTATGATGGCTCTCTATGTTTTTTATATGTCAACATTACATTGACAGTAATTGGTTGACATTTTAAAAACATAGATAAACCTGAACAATTCATACAAAAAAAACTCTTCTATTTTTACATTTATAGTAATTGATCGACATATAAAAACATCTATAAACCTAAAGAAGTCATACAATAAACCTGTCTTTTTCAGTAGGTTGACATATAACTCTTACTTTTCACTTTTGCTTTCCTTTTTCCGTTTTTTTCCCGTTTTTTTCTCTTTCTTTTTTCGGAAGAACGCCGAGACCGGAAGCTTTCTTTTTCTCTCCTCCTGTGTAAAGACCACAAGCGGAGGCCATCCACATCTGATCTGCTTTAATATCAGCAGATCTTCATTTAAGGTACGTGAATCTTTTCATCATGGCACACCTTCAGCCTGTTCAGTGTGCTGAGTGCAGGATGTTTAGTCATTCTTCCTCCGTCACTAGCGATAGCTCTATTAGCTTTACTTGTGATAAGTGCAGATTAGTTAGCTCTCTGACAGAGAAGATTACAGTGCTAGAAGCGTGTGTCCAGGCTTTAGAGCAGGTTAGTGAGCATGAGAACAGTGTAGTTTCTGTTAGGGAAAGTCTGGATGCCCTAGGTGGAGTTAGCAATCCCCCAACTCCAGCATTAGAGCCCTTACAGCGGGGCGAATGGGTGACGGCTCGGCGGCATAAGCGTAGAGCCAAAGCTACCGCTGAGGCTTGCCCACGGAAGCACCACTCCTCTCCGCGTCACGTGTCGAACAGGTTTGCTCTCCTTAGTGATGCACCCACTGAGAAACCTGAAAGAGCTCTGGTTATAGGGGACCTCTATCAAACGGCACGTGAAATTAGCTCAGCCTTTAGGGGCACCAGCAGCTTTAGTCAGGTGTATACCGGGAGCCAGGGTGCCGGACATAGCAGGTAATCTTAGGGTCCTAGGCAAGCACAGGTTCTCAAAGATAGTTATCCATGCAGGAGCTAATGATATACGCCTTCGTCAGTCTGAGGTTACGAAGAGTAACTTTGTAGAAGTGTTTAAATTAGCGAAGGCGATGTCCGATGCTGTAGTATGCTCTGGCCCCATCCCAATGCGGCGTGGCGATGTAGCTTACAGCAGGTTATGGTCGCTGAACTGCTGGCTGTCCAGGTGGTGCTCTGAAAACAGTGTGGGCTTTATAGATAATTGGGCTAATTTTGAGGGCACTGCTGGCCTGTTAGGGCGGGACGGTATCCATCCCACTCGGGAAGGTGCTGCTCTCATTTCCTGCAGCATAGGTCATAGTCTCAGAACAGGCCTAGTTAATTTCTGACAATCCAGAGCCAAGGCCAGGGAGCAGACGAACAGGCTAAACTGACTGTCTGCTAGCTGCACAGAGTCGTCACTCAGGGCCCACTACATCGAGACTGTGTCTGTTCCCCGAGCTCAACAAAAAGGTAGAAATTTTCAGAGAGTTTGTTCCAGTAACCTAATCAATATAAAATTAGATCAGACTGACTGTACAGCTGCTGCCAGCACCTTTGATCTAAAGGTGGGGCTATTAAATATTAGATCTCTTACATCTAAAGCGCTAACGGTTAATGAACTCATTACTGATCAGGAGTTTAATGTACTGTGTTTAACAGAAATATGGATTAAGCCAAATGAATATATAGCATTAAATGAAGCGAGTCCTCCTGGATACAGTTATATACACCAGCCTCGTCTAACTGGCAGAGGAGGAGGCGTCGCGGTTATTTATAACAATTATCTAGGTGTAACACACAAACCTGGTTATAAATTTAATACATTTGAAGTTCTTCATACTCATATAATGTATGTAGCCTCAAAAAATAAGTCTACCCAGTTAATTCCATTGCTTATTATTTACAGGCCCCCGGGGCCATATTCTGAGTTTCTTTCTGAATTTGGAGATTTTATCTCAGATCTGGTTATTTTCCTTAGACAAAGCTTTAGTTGTCGGAGATTTTAATATTCACTTCGATAACCCAGAAGACCCTTTAAAAACAGCGTTTGCGTCCATCTTAGATTCAGTCGGGATTAAGCAGAATGTCATAGGACCGACCCATAATGGTGGTCACACCCTTGATCTAATACTAACATTCAGATTAAACGTAGACAATATAGTCATACTTCCACAGTCTGAAGTTATCTCAGATCATTGTCTCATCTCATTCAAAATATGTCTGAGTAATAATATATGCACCTCACCACGCTATTGTATTAAACGTACTTTCACGTCAACTACTGCACAGAGCTTTATAAATGATCTCCTAGAGCTGTCAACTTTGATTGGGTCACTGTCAGCCCCTGCAGAACTTGATCAGGCAACTGAATGCTTAGAGTCAACATTCCGCCATACTTTAGATAATGTGCTCTCCTCTAAAAAGGAAAATGGTCAGAGACAAAAAATTAGCACCCTGGTATAATGATGACACTCGCACATTAAAAACAGACCACTCGAAAATTGGAACGTAAATGGCGTCAAACAAAATTGGTAGTGTTCAAATTAGCTTGGAAGGAGAGCTTCCTGAAGTATAAAAAAGCTCTTAGTGCTGCGAGATCAACATATTTCTCCTCCCTAATAGAAGATAACAAAAATAATCCGAGATTCCTATTTAATACTGTAGCAAAATTAACCAGGAATAAGTCCACTATAGACACATGCACACCTGCAGTATGTAGTAGCAACGACTTCATGAATTTTTTTAATGACAAAATTGAGAATATCTGACAAAAAATTCAAACTACTAATTTAAGGTTAGACAATGAAAGTGACCTTGTAGTGAACAGTATAACTGTGTCAGATCATCAGTTAGAATGTTTTACTCCCCTGAAAGAAACTGAATTACTTTCATTAATCTCTACATCAAAAGCCTCAACTTGTGTACTAGATCCCTTACCGACACATCTATTCAAACAGATAATGCCTGGAGTAATTGAACCGCTTCTAAAAATAATAAATTTTTCTCTTATGATTGGCTATGTACCCAAATCCTTTAAACTAGCAGTTATCAAACCCCTGATTAAAAAACCTGACCTTGATCCCTGTCAGCTGTCCAATTATCGGCCAATATCAAACCTCCCCTTTATCTCCAAGATCCTTGAAAAAGCTGTGGCACAGCAGTTATGCTCATATTTACATAGGAATAACATCCATGAAATGTATTAGTCAGGATTTAGACCTCATCATAGCACAGAGACAGCACTGGTTAAAGTAGTAAACGACCTACTGTTGGCGTCTGATCAGGGCTGTGTCTCGCTACTTGTGTTGCTTGACCTTAGTGCAGCATTAGATACCATTGATCATTCCATTCTTCTGGATAGACTAGAAAATAGGGCGGCACGGTGGTGTAGTGGTTAGCGCTGTCGCCTCACAGCAAGAAGGTCCTGGGTTCGAGCCCCGGGGCTGGCGAGGGCCTTTCTGTGTGGAGTTTGCATGTTCTCCCCGTGTCCGCGTGGGTTTCCTCCGGGTGCTCCGGTTTCCCCCACAGTCCAAAGACATGCAGGTTAGGTTAACTGGTGACTCTAAATTGACCGTAGGTGTGAATGTGAGTGTGAATGGTTGTCTGTGTCTATGTGTCAGCCCTGTGATGACCTGGCGACTTGTCCAGGGTGTACCCCGCCTTTCGCCCGTAGTCAGCTGGGATAGGCTCCAGCTTGCCTGCGACCCTGTAGAAGGATAAAGCGGCTAGAGATAATGAGATGAGATGAGATGAGATGAGATGAGACTAGAAAATGTTGTGGGAGTTAAGGGAATGGCCCTCTCCTGGCTCAGGTCTTATCTAACTGATCGTTATCAGTATGTTGATATAAATGGTGATATTTCTAGACATACCGAGGTAAAGTTTGGTGTTCCACAGGGTTCTGTCTTGGGTCCACTGCTTTTTTCTCTATATATGTTACCTCTGGGCGATATTGTTCGTAAACATTGTATTAGTTTCCACTGTTATGCTGATGACACACAGTTGTATGTCTCTGCAAAACCTGATGAGAGACACCAGCTTAATAGAATTGAGGAATGTGTTAAGGACATTAGACACTGGATGCTTATTAATTTCCTTCTGCTTAACTCTGACAAGACTGAAGTACTTGTGCTAGGACCACATACAGCTAGAAGTAAGTTTTCTGATTACACAGTAACTCTGGATGGCCTTTCTGTTTCTTCACGTGCAGCAGTAAAAAACCTCGGAGTGATTATTGACCCCAGTCTTTCATTCGAAACTCACATTGATAACATCACCCGGATAGCTTTCTTTCATCTCAGAAATATTGCAAAGATAAGAAATTTAATGTCATTGCATGAATGAGAAAAACTAGTCCATGCTTTCGTTACCTCCAGGTTGGATTATTGTAATGCCTTACTGTCTGGATGTTCCAATAAGTGCATAAACAAGCTCCAGTTAGTTCAAAATGCAGCAGCAAGAGTCCTTACTAGAACTAGAAAATATGACCACATCACGCCTGTCTTATCCACACTGCATTGGCTCCCAATCAAATTTCGTATTGATTATAAAATACTACTATTGACCTTTAAAGCACTAAATGGTCTCGCACCACAGTACCTGAGTGAACTTCTGCTCCTCTATGACCCGCCACGCCTACTTAGATCAAAAGGTGCAGGCTATCTGCTGGTACCTCGTATAGTGAAGGCTACATCAGGGGGCAGAGCCTTTTCTTACAAAGCCCCACTGTTATGGAACAGCCTTCCAAGTAATGTTCGGGAATCAGACACAGTCTCAGCATTTAAGTCTAGGCTGAAAACATATCTGTTTAGTCAAGCCTTTTGTTAATGGTGTTTATGAGGTAAAGGAGTAGATCTGGAGGGTCCTCAGACATAGTGTTTTGGTAAACTGGGATGTATGGATGCTGTCAGTCCCCACTCGCTTGCTCACTCGAGTTTGTTGACGGTGTAGTGGCTGGCTGCTTTATGTCCCGGGGCTCCCTCATGCCTGTGTTACCTTCTGGCTCTCTCCTTTTAGTTATGCTGTCATAGTTAGTTGCCGGAGTTCCTGCTTGTACTCGATGCAATATGTATACTGTTCCTACTTATTCAGGTGATATTGGGCATACCTAACCACCTGTGTTTTCTTTCCCTCCCCCCACCCCACCCCAAATCTGTCCCTCTGAGTTACATGGAGTCAACAGGAAATCTTTTGGTGGAGAGGGTGGAGACCTCGACTGGCTATCGTAGCCTGCAGGGAATCGGCCGTCAGACATTCTGTCGCATGTCCCAGACCCGGTGAAATGTAACTGAATTGTCTTGGCCAGCCCTAAGGGTCCCATCTGCATCTCATCATTGCTGAGGAGTGTGCTCCCATCACCCAATCAAGCATCCAGCCAGAGCAGGTCATGATATATTTTACCATATTAACATGCCATTGTTGTGTGATATGCCTGATGTAAAGACTCTCGTCTCTGCGAGCCTACCACACAGATTTAATACTTGACATTTTTAGGGCATACCTAACAATGTATTTTCTTTCTGTCTCTCTTCCCCCCCCCCCCAATCTGTCCCTCTGAGTTACATGTTGATCCTGGGATTGAGATGCTGGCCTCTTCTGCCCCTCGGACCTGCTTGATCCATCCTGGTGCCCTGTGTCTGGTCGGAGTTTTATCGCACCACTCCTGTGAAGGACGGCCCCATGAGGACAGTTGAGGGTTATACCTGTTAAAACTGTTAATATTATAGTCAGGCTGTCTGTTGTTGCCCAAATGAGGATGGGTTCCCTTTTGAGTCTGGTTCCTCTCGAGGTTTCTTCCTCATGTCGTCTGAGGGAGTTTTTCCTTGCCACCGTCGCCACAGGCTTGCTCATTGGGGATAGATTAGGGATAAAATTAGCTCATGTTTTAAGTCGTTCAAATTCTGTAAAGCTGCTTTGCGAAAATGTTTATTGTTAAAAGCGCTATACAAATAAACTTGATTTGATTTGATATAAAAAACAGAGAGCCATCATAGAATACCTTTACGATACATCCAGAATTCAAACAAAAACATATATGTTTGTGTGGATTTACATATAAAAGGCATATACATTTTAAACTGTAAAATATAATTTAAAACTACAAACATTACACGAAGCATACAAAGACGGTGTAATTCATCATACACATTATCTGTAAAAACCATGCACAATGTTCACTTCATACATACTAGATTTTCATAAAAAATTTGTATGAGGAAAATGCAAAAGGGGCCACTTTCAGGAGTAAATCATACATGTCATATATATTTATTTATAAATCCTTATAAGGATTTATCCTTATATTTATAAGGATTTACTACTAAGACAGTGGTAAATTCGTATAAGTTCAAATCACACGACACGTATTCAAATCACAACTGATTTATTTTACTGTTGGACAAATCATAGCATATCTAGCCTAGCTGCACATAGCCTAGCTGCTGGTAGGCTGATAACTGATAAGTAGCTGATATTCTGAACAGATTGGTGATCCTTACCTTAAAAAAGTCTGTGACTTTAGGCAACGATTCTATCATTACCTGCATCTCTCTTTTTTTTCCTTTTATGCGCCCCGCTAACATGTGAACGCTTCATCTTTCAAAGCCTCTAAATTTGTGTCTCTGTAGTCTGCAGTCTTTGGCGCGCTTTCGTGCGTGACGTTACATTTTGTTACATTTTATTCTGGTACAGTTGTGGGTGTTCGTTTCGCGAACCACATCCACCATGTCTCTTACAGCAGGCTACTGTGCACTCATTTATTTTTAACCTTATTTCTATCTGTACATTAATGTAGGCCCACGATTCCGACAGTTTATTATTTTATTAATATTACAAGGCCCCTGATTGGCTGTGGCCCAGGAGCTTGAGCCCCCCGAAGCCCCCCCCTTAAAGCGCCGGTGCATGTCCACCATCGTCTGTGTGAGACTCGCGCACGCGACAACTGTCCTTCCCGTGATTCATTTCCAGAACGCATTTCCCCTTCTCCGTTTTAGCCTTTTTTTTTTTTTACTCAGTAACGGTTGTGATGTAAAATGTACCGAAGTACACTACTTAAAAGAAAACATACTTAAGTAAAAGTACACTCTTTAAAAATTACTTGAAAAAGTATAAGTACACAAAAAAGCTACTCAAGTACAGTAACGCGAGTAATGTAATTCGTTACTTTCCACCTCTGATAACAATGCTAATCAAGCTTAAGCTAGACGACCCGCCTCAAATACCTGTCCCGGGTAAATGTTATCCCAATTTTAGATGACCTGTTCCAAACCATCCTGCCCCATGAAAAATTCGTACTTGCATCTCTCTCTCTCTCTCAATAAATATTATATATATATATATATATATATATATATATATATATATATATATATATATACATACACACACACATACACACACAATATTTGTTGTGCCTAACCCGCACTAAATAACTAGATTTATATAATTTCTATTCAGTAGGCCCCTACATGATTAGGTTGATGAGATTTGGATAAAAGTTATTTTCAATAGAAATGCTGAGACTGTCAATGAGTGCTGCTATCCGCTGTTTTTTAATAACGATGAAGTCAGCTGATGAAGTACATGTAGCTGCATTTTATGTAACAGTTTATTGACTGCCAAAAAATAAACATTTTGATTATAATTGAAGTTGTTTTGTTCTTCATCTGTATTCAAGATTTCACCATATTCTTCAATAGTATTAGAGAATCTGGAGAAACTTGTCACCTTAGCTTAATCAAAGTGCACATCAGACTTAAAATTATCATATCATCCATATGTGGATTTCAATCGGACTACTTTTTGTGTGTGTTTGCAAATATTTCTGAAATTTGATAAAATGACTGAGGTATGGTTTCATATTTCAAGTTTCCAAATAGTATTGATTACCCTTTATTTTCACTGTTAAAAGTTACCAGAGGCCACCATTTCTCAGAGCATTTCATAAGATTTTCCGTGCCCAAAGGGGGGCGCACCCCCCTTTGAAACCCCCTCTGCACGCTTTGCGTGCATTATGTCTGCCACTGGCAGACATTTTATCATTTTGCACCCTGCTGTAAATTATTTGTACCCTGCTATTCTCCCAAACTTTGAAGCCCCTGCTTATTATATCAAAGAATCATGTGTGCAAATTTGAACCATTTAGTGTGAACAGTTCAAAAATTATTAGCCATCAAACTATGGATGTTTGATTGTAACACTTGTTTTTATGCTAAATATGGGGCCACACCCCCTTTTTGAAGGCTTAATATCTCCAAAACTAGTGGAGATATTGGCCTAAAATTTTGCACAGTAATTATTAGTTACAAGGGCATCAAAATAAAAAATTATGAAGCAAATCTGAGATGGTAAGTCAGGAGCCTTCTGGTGATTTGGCACAGAATTACCCAAAAGGTTCCCCACTCCTGGTCTAGGATTAGCAGTTAATTTGAGTGAAATTAGAGTGAGGTGTTTTCAATCAATGGGATGACAATCAGGTGTGAGTTGGCACCATGTTTTATTTAAAGAACAGGGAGCTATCAAAGTCTGGTCTTCATAACACGTTTGTGGAAGTGTATCATGGCACGAACAAAGGAGATTTCTGAGGACCTCAGAAAAAGCGCTGCCGATGCTCATCAGGCTGGAAAAGGTTACAAAACCATCTCTAAAGAGTTTGGACTGCACCAATCCACAGTCAGACAGATTGTATACAAATGGAGAAAATTCAAGACCATTGTTACCCTCCCCAGGAGTGGTCGACCAACAAAGATCACTCCAAGAGCAAGGCGTGTTATAGTCGGCGAGGTTACAAAGGACCCCAGGGTAACTTCTAAGCAACTGAAGGCCTCTCTCACATTGGCTAATGTTCATGAGTCCACCATCAGGAGAACACTAAACAACAATGGTGTGCATGGCAGGTTGCAAGGAGAAAGCCACTGCTCTCCAAAAAGAACATTGCTGCTCGTCTGCAGTTTGCTAAAGATCACGTGGACAAGCCAGAAAGGAAAACACTGCATTCCAGCATAAGAACCTTATCCCATCTGTGAAACATGATGGTGGTAGTATCATGGTTTAGGCCTTTTCTGCTGCATCTGGACCAGGACGGCTTGCCATCATTGATGGAACAATGAATTCTGAATTATATCAGCAAATTCTAAAGGAAAATGTCAGGACATCTGTCCGTGAACTGAATCTCAAGAGAAGGTGGGTCGTGCAGCAAGACAACAACCCTAAGCACACAAGTCGTTCTACCAAAGAATGGTTAAAGAAGAATCAAGCTGATGTTTTGGAATAGCCAAGTCAAAGTCCTGAACTTCAAGCATATACGCAGAACCATAGCCTCACTCATTTATAAATGCCTTGAGACCTCAAGAATGGCACAGGAATAGTTTTAAGCATTAACAATAAATCTATGTAACAAGCGTTCTAGGTGGGTGGAGCACAGAAGCACGGCAGGCCAGTACTGAGTTCTCAATCACTCTTTTATTGACAGCTTTTCAGCTTCTACACATTTAATTCATCTATAACTATATACACACATGCCACACACACACACACACACACGTTCTGGTCGGGGGAGAGCCCGCTCTGCTCTCCCTCTCCTCCTTAAATAGGGCGCGGTCACTGGGGAAGACACACAAACACAGGTTAATTCACATCAGGTGTAGTGATTCTGCCACTTACCTTCCCTGACTCCGCCCTCCGGTCACAGACCGACGCTTGACCACGCCCCCACTGCCACAATCTAATATAGTAATTTTTACAATTAAAGTGATTCATATAGGTAGCGGTCAGAGTGAATGACCTTGACGTCCGTAACGTCACAGCAGGAAGTCTATCGGTCTCATCGCCATTTCCGCTATACTAAAACACAGAGCTGACTGCAACTCCGATCCTCCATTTTGCGCTAATTTATCACAATGCCACGTAGATGTGCCAGCAACACAACAGAAGGTGCATTTACGTTGCATTCATGGCCCAAGAAAAACTGCAAAGATTTGGATGAAAAGATTTTTTTTATTATTATTGGTACCACTTAACCTAGGGTAGGTTATTATGCGCACGCGTGGCTCATTGGAGTTGCCTATGGATAATGTGGTAATGTGGTCCTACCTCCCCCCAAAAAAAAAAAACGAATTTGCATGATTCACGAGGGTCGCATTTTTATGCCTGAAAATCCGGAATTCCGGAAAAATCCGGAAGAATCACATCCTCGTGTCTTCAACTGGGGCGGGAGGGCGGGACATGACTGAATGGGTGTTTCTGATTTGTCAGCTGTCGGCCTTACACCGCATGGCATGCCCCAAGCGTTTACAACACAGAATTCCAGGTTCTCCGCTCCAAAATCGGCAGCTTCAAAACAATTGATTTTTTTTTTTTTTTTAACCGACAACCAAAAAAAAAATTAACCGGTTGACGTTGATTCAGTCAACCACCGGTCAAATGGTCATCAGTTAACATCCCTAACCCATACCCTTACAAAATCTGTACTTTTCCCTTACATACACCCATGAGCTCTTATACACGAGAAAAAAAATTCCAATACTGTATATAATCCAAAGCACTGATTGTTTTATTCCACATTATACACTCCTATTGTAATAGGCATATTTATCACACTGCATCAAGTTAAAGGGATCTAATAAGCATGTACTGAATAAAAAGAAATTTTAGATCCCAGACAAAACAACTGAATTAAAAAAGGACTATATGTACAGTCAAGTAAACTACTAAAGAGAATGACTGAACTATAAACTTAATTATTTAATATACATTGTATCTGTAATACCAGAATTACTGATGTAAATTTTGCAAATAAAATGTATTAATATTAAATAGCTCATAAAAATTGCACAAAGTTCTATTTGACAAGTGTTGACATCACCAACAATATTACATTCCACCGAAGAAAATTACTTGAAATATACAGATGTACAGCAGTACTAAGCAGTAACAGCAGTACTAAGTAACAGCAGTACTAAGTAGGTATGTTAATTAAAATAGTAGGTTACATGTAATAAATTATATATAAATCATGTCAAACAGTAAATGAAGGTTAGTAAAAGTTAGATTTGAGAAAAAAAAAGTGTTGACACCACAAGCAGTGTTAGATCCAACTAAAGATGACTGAACCACATCAAGTATATTATGCAAACAAGATAAGTGAAAATATTAATAAATTATGAAGTTAAATTGAAAATCTTCCCAGTAATTTATAACAAGAATTTAAATCTTATTCATTTTTGGAGTGTTCTTTGTTGTACAAAGATGTTGCAGATTTGGCACTAGCTATATCATCACTGCTTGGGCAGTAGTTGTAGCTCATCACACTTCGTTTTAATTTGCAGATATGCAGTTAATGTGTCTGCAGCCATATTTTTTCTGTACTCAGTATGAATTTTGCTAACCAATGAAAAAGCCCTCTCACTATCTGCATTGCTATGTGGGAGGCACAGCAAAGTAGTAAAAAGTTGTTTCAGCATTGGAAACCTGGCAACACCCAGAGCAGTTTTTCCATCAAAGACCTTTCCCCAATATACATCTATTATTTTCCTGGTCAATAAAAGAAAATCAGAGCACGGAAAACATGCAGATGGTGTGAAATTGCTTCCATCCCCTACTACACATTTTAGAGACAGGTTACCAGCGGTCGTTACCACCATTACTCTTCCTTCGATACTTTTCCACTTTACTGACGACTGATGGTAGTAACGGATGTTGGTCATCTGTGTCTACATATAATGTCTATCAGCAATTAAAATGTTTAGGGAAGCAAAACCAGAAATCGCTGGGTAACTAGAGTTGCCGTTGTATAAACGGTGACTCCCACTATCGCCTCCCTAAATTATCATGATGATGGAGGAAGCTTTCCTACATGCAAACAGTAAAAACTTTAAAAAAAAAAAAACCTTTACTTGTGCAGTCTTTGAATCGGGAAACATTTTTTTCCGCTAGCTGCGAAAAATGGTCTGCCACAGTCGGGGGGGGGGGGGGGGATGTTGTTTTCCACGAGAAATTGGCAGAACATAACTTCTGCAGCCGTCACAGACGTCTGGGCAGTCCGAGCCGATGTACTTAAATGACCGAGAAAACCACGTGCAACTATAAAACCACATAAATCAAAAATAGTTCCGTTTCATTGGGCATGCGTGTTTGAAAAAATAAATGGTGGATGCTAAGAAAATTCTCGGAGTAA
The DNA here is from genome assembly GCF_027579695.1 of Neoarius graeffei. Lineage (NCBI taxonomy): Eukaryota > Metazoa > Chordata > Actinopteri > Siluriformes > Ariidae > Neoarius > Neoarius graeffei. Next base: position 11,200,468 of record NC_083587.1, read on the forward strand.
CAGAAAAAAATCTATGATATAAAACATAAATTTTCCCGTTTGAAAATCAGTGTACACCGTATTAGCCAAAAAAATTGCATTTTCCCGTACAAAATACAGGGAAACCGTATAACTTGTCATATATGGGGTTCTCTTTATCTACTTTTAGGACTTGTGTGAAAATCTGGTGTTTTAGGTCATATTTATGCAAAAACATAGAAAGTTCTAAAGGGTTCACAAACTTTCAAGCACCACTGTATAATGATCACACATGCAGCTTAAAACATAAAATTAGAAAATGATGTCAAACAAAGTTGACAGTATTCCAATTAACATGGAAGGAGAGGATCTTGAACAATATAGACAAGCTCTTAATGCTGGTCGATCAATGTTTCTCTCTACTGTAATAGAAGATAAACATAATCCTAGCTTATGATAACACTTTTGCAAAATGAGCTCGAAAAAAAAGACCACAACAGACGCATGCGCACCTTCAATATGTAGTAGTGAAGAGTTCATGATTTTTTTTCAATAGCACAATTGAAAATATCAAGCAAAAATATCATCCTAGACAATAAGTATCCATGTAGAGAACAATATACAGTGGTGCTTGAAAGTTTGTGAACCCTTTAGAATTTTCTATATTTCTGCATAAATATGACCTAAAACATCATCAGATTTTCACACAAGTCCTAAAAGTAGATAAAGAGAACCCAGTTAAACAAATGAGACAAAAATATTATACTTGGTCATTTATTTATTGAGGAAAATGATCCAATATTTCATATCTGTGAGTGGCAAAAGTAAGTGAACCTTTGCTTTCAGTATCTGGTGTGACCCCCTTGTGCAGCAATAACTGCAACTAAACGTTTGCGCTAACTGTTGATCAGTCCTGCACACCAGCTTGGAGGAATTTTAGCCCATTCCTCCGTACAGAACAGCTTCAACTCTGGGATTGTTGGTGGGTTTCCTCACATGAACTGCTCGCTTCAGGTCCTTCCACAACATTTCGATTGGATTAAGGTCAGGACTTTGACTTGGCCATTCCAAAACATTAACTTTATTCTACTTTAACCATTCTTTGGTAGAACAACTTGTGTGCTTCAGGTCGTTGTCTTGCTGCATCACCCACCTTCTCTTGAGATTCAGTTCATGGACAGATGTCCTGACATTTTCCTTTAGAATTCACTGGTATAATTCAGAATTCATTGTTCCATCAGTGATGGCAAGCCGTCCTGGCCCAGATGCAGCAAAACAGGCCCAAACCATGATACTACCATCACCATGTTTCACAGATGGGATAAGGTTCTTATGCTGGAATGCAGTGTTTTCCTTTCTCCAAACATAATGCTTCTCATTTAAACCAAAAAGTTCTATTTTGGTCTCATCCATCCACAAAACATTTTTCCAATAGCCTTCTGGCTTGTCCACGTGATCTTTAGCAAACTGCAGACAAGCAGCAATGTTCTTTTTGGAGAGCAGTGGCTTTCTCCTTGCAGCCCTGCCATACACACCATTGTTGTTCGGTGTTCTGCTGATGGTGGACTCATGAACATTAACATTAGCCAATGTGAGAGAGGCCTTCAGTTGCTTAGAAGTTACCCTGGGGTCCTTTGTGACCGCGCCGACTATTACATGCCTTGCTCTTGGCGTGATCTTTGTTGGTCGACCACTCCTGGGGAGGGTAACAATGGTCTTGAATTTCCTCCATTTGTACACAATCTGTCTGACTGTGGATTGGTGCAGTCCAAACTCTTTAGAGATGGTTTTGTAACCTTTTCCAGCCTGATGAGCATCAACAACGCTTTTTCTGAGGTCCTCAGAAATCTCCTTTGTTCGTGCCATGATACACTTCCACAAACGTGTTGTGAAGATCAGACTTCGATAGATCCCTGTTCTTTAAATAAAACAGGGTACCCACTCACACCTGATTGTCATCCCATTGATTGAAAACACCTGACTAATTTCACCTTCAAATTAATCTTCGAGGTTCACATACTTTTGCCACTCGCAGATATGTAATATTGGATCATTTTCCTCAATAAATAAATGACCAAGTATAATATTTTTGTCCCATTTGTTTAACTGGGTTCTCTTTATCTACTTTTAGGACTTGTGTGAAAATCTGATGATGTTTTAGGTCATATTTATGCAGAAATATAGAAAATTCTAAAGGGTTCACAAACTTTCAAGCACCACTGTAACTACATAAGAGCAATGATTCATGTTTTACTCCCTTTTGAGTTTTTGAACTAATTTAAAAAATTTCCTCATCAAAATCTTCATCTTGTGTACTAGATCCATTAACAAGACGATTCTTAACAGATAACACCAGAAGCAATCAAACCTCTTCTAAAAATAATCAATTACTCTTTTAGCAGTGGCTGTGTACCAAAATTCTTTAAACTAGCAGCTGTCAGACCCTTGATTAAAAATCCTGACCTCAACTTCCGTCAGCTATCCAACTATTGAGGTATTTCACCTGACATCACAGGGTCACATGACGCCCCGGTGTCTGCCATTTTGGACGGCAAGCTACATACTAACGCTGCAGACAGAGAGGGAGAACCAGCTTAGAAAAAAACGTGTTACAGACACCTAGAATAGATTAATTTGTCAGTAAGCACTCTATAAATAACCATGGTGTTTGCTTGTTGTGCTGTGGGCTGCCACAACAGACAGGGACAGCGTGCAGGACGCTCCTTTTACCGGTTTCCTACTGACCCAGACAAGAGGGCCAAATGGATTGCAGCTGTGAAGAGACAGGATTGGGAGCCAACAGAGTACTCCAGACTTTGCAGTGATCATTTAATTTCAGGTTAGTTTATCAGTCAACGCAATTTTGATAAAATATATAGCAAAAAGTAAATGGGTCAGTGTTTGTTAACCCATCTGAGCAGTGAAACAAGGCAGTGTTAATTTGTCTAGGGTTGCATGTAGCAGACATTTTGTTCTCCTGTTTGTCATGTATTATTTTCCTTTTGATGAATAAAGTTTATAAATACTACTTATATCATGTCATAGCCGGAGCTCGCCAGCGCGCTCGGGCGCCGGGGAGCTCTCCAGCGCGCTCGGGCGCCGGGGGAGCTCGCTGGCGCGCCGGGGGAGCTTGCTGGCGCGCTCGCTGGCACGCCGGGGGAGCTCGCTAGCGCGCTCTGGCTATGACACGATATAAGTAGTATTTATAAACTTTATTCATCAAAAGGAAAATAATATTCTATTCAATATTCTATTCTAATCGCCCAAACCTGTGTATGGCAATGGGTCAGTGAACAATCCTGGTGGAAGCAGGTAAACGTCGTTCTCCAAGGCTGCTAACCTCAATTTTTGCAAATACCTCTCCCTCTGCTCGCCCTGTAAATGCCCTACGTCGCTGGATAGTGAAGGTGTTTTCTGCATCTCGCTCCTTTTTCTTTTATGTTTTTCGTTTGTCGCCTTCCTCGCATTCAAACTGATTCGAGCCGTGCCGTCCAAAATGGCAGCATCACATGACTTGGTCACGTGGGTGAAATACCTCAATAGACCAATGTCAAACCTCCCCGTTATCTCCAAGATCCGAGAAAAAGCTGTTGCACAGCATGTACTGTATGCTCATATCTACATAGGAATAACATCCATGAAATGTATCAATCAGAATTTAGACCTCATCATAACACTGGTTAAAGTAGTAAATGACCTACTGTTGGCATCTAATCAGGGCTGTGTCTCCCTGCTTGTACCGTTTGACCTTAATGCAGCCTTCGACACCATTAATCATCCTAGATAGACTAAAAAAACGTTATGGGAGTTAAGGAAACGGCCCTCTCCTGGCTCAAGTCTTATTTAGTCAAGCCAAGTCAAGTTTATTTGTATAGCGCTTTGAACAATAAGCATCGTCGCAAAGCAGCTTTACAGAATTTGAACGACTTAAAACATGAGCTAATTTTATCCCTAATCTATCCCCAATGAGCAAGCCTGTGGTGACGGTGGCAAGGAAAAACCCCCTCAGACAACATGAGGAAGAAACCTCGAGAGGAACCAGACTCAAAAGGGAACCCATCCTCAATTGGGCAACAACAGACAACAAGACTATAACATTAACAGTTTTAACATGGAGTCAGTTTCATTGATGTTATAAACTCTTCATTGATGGAAACTTGAGTGCAAAACTGTTCATGACAACTGCAGTCCTAAAGTTAGCAAGTCAACTGTAGCCTCAGCCATAAAATAATTATTGTAAGAGTCCAGAGCGTCCTCCCGGTGTGACTTTCAACTGTCCACATGGGGCCGTCCTCCACAGGAGTGATGCAATGAGACTCCAACCAGACACAGGGCACCAGGATGGATCAGGCAGGTCCGAGGAGCAGAAGAGGTCAGCATTTCGATCCCAGGACCGACATGTAACTCAGAGGGACATTTTTTTTTTTGGGGGGGGGGGACACAGGTTGTTAGGTATGCCCAATGTCACCTCAATAAGTAGAAACAGTATACATATTGCACTGAGTACAAGCAGGGACTCCGGCAACTAACTATGTACCATCTCCATTCGGGACAATCAGAAGCCATGGCTGACAGGGGAAGTCCATGTAATTATCAGTAATTATTGGAACGCCGCCTTCAGAGCAGGGGACAAGGTGGGCCTGAGGACAGATAGGGCCAACCTGTCACGAGGCATCAGGGTGGCCAAGATACAGTATTCCAGGAACATTGCTGACTACTTCAACGACAGCAGAGACACCAGGAACCTGTGGCGGGGGATTCAGACCATCACAGACTACAAGCCCTCGCTGCAAACCTGTGACAACTCCACGTCTCTGCTGAATCAGTTGAACGACTTCTTCGCTCGCTTTGAGGCAGACAACAGCACCACGGCACAGAAGACCCCACCACCTCCCAGCGACCAGGTGTTGACGCAGTCCACAGACAGCGTGAGGAGAGCTCTCAGGACGACAAATGCACGGAAAGCCCCAGGTCCTGATAACATTCCTGGTCGTGTCCTGAGAGACTGCGCCGAGGAGCTCACAAATGTCTTTAAAGACATCTTCAACATCTCGTTGAGCCAGGCTGTTGTCCCCACGTGCCTCAAAGCCACCACCATCATCCCGGTCCCGAAGAAGCCATCTCCCTCCTGCTTCAATGACTACCGCCCGGTCGCACTCACTCCCATCCTCATGAAGTGCTTCAAGCGGCTAGTCATGCAGCATATCAAGTCTGCCCTTCCCCCCGCCCTAGACCCTTTCCAGTTTGCATATCAGTCCAACCGTTCGACCGATGATGCCATCTCCACTGCCCTCCACTTAGCCCTCACCCACCTGGAGACAAAAAACTCGTACGTCAGAATGCTGTTCATAGACTTCAGCTCAGCATTCAACACAATCATTCCTCAGCAGCTCATTCATAAACTGGACCAGCTGGGACTCAATATCTCCCTGTGCAACTAGCTGCTGGACTTCCTGACGGGGAGACCACAGGCTGTACGGGTCGACAGCAACTCGTCCAGCACCATCACACTGAACACGGGGGCCCCCCAAGGATGTGTGCTGAGCCCCCTCCTCTTCACTCTGCTGCCCCACGACTGCACACCAACATCCAGCTCCAACCTCTTCATTAAGTTTGCGGATGACACGACTGTGGTGGGTCTCATCAACAATGGCAATGTGACAATCTACAGGAGTGAGGTGAGCCGCCTGGCCATGTGGTGCAATGACAACAATCTCTGCCTGAACGTGGAGAAGATGAAGGAGATTGTTGTGGACTTCAGGAGAGTGCACACCCAGCATGCTCCACTAACTATCGACGGTGCTGCAGTGGAGAGGGTGAGCAGCACCAAGTTTCTGGGTGTGCACATCTCTGAAGACCTGTCCTGGAGCAACAACACCGCATCACTGGCCAAAAAAGCCCAACAGCGTCTGTACTTCCTCCGCAAACTGAGGAGAGCAAGAGCCCCGGCCCCCATCATGCACACATTCTACAGAGGCACCAGCTAGAACATCCTGACCAGCTGCATCACCGTGTGGTACAGCGCCTGCACCGTGTCCTGCTGCAAGACTCTGCAGCGCATCGTGAGAGCAGCAGAGAGGATCATTGGTGTCTCTCTCCCTTTTCTTATGGATATCTATAACTCCCGCCTCACCCACAAAGCCATCAGGATTGCAGGTGACCCCACCCACCCATCTCACAGCCTCTTCAGCCTGGTGCCATCAGGGAGGAGACTGCGGAGTCTCCGGGCCAAAATCAGCAGGCTCAAGGACAGTTTCTTTCACCAGGCGGTCAGGAGGCTCAACTCACTCCCTGCTCTGCCCCTCCTCCCCCCTCTGCCCCCTGCCACAGGTTCTGCCTGCACACCCCCCTGCCCCCCATTCAGCATCTGACATCATGTCACCCTCACAGTTCCCCCCCAACACACACACACACACACTTAACATTCATTCGCACACTGAACTCAGGGACTGCACATTTCACTTTACCTCGCTCATTTGGACTATTCCACACTACCTCACCTTAACAGCTATTAGTTTGTTTATACTGCTTATTTCATGCTTACCTGCTATACCTCAAGTGCCCTTGACTGTTTATGTCCCTTTGCTCCAATATATTAGTCTATGTCTATTTCTTATCTAGAGTGTTTATATTGTTCATTTCAGTTATTCTATTTTTATTTATTGCATTGCCTGTTTGCACCGCGGGTCAGAGAGGACTGAAATTTCATCTGTGCTGCATGTCGAGCATGTATAGCATATTTGACAAAAGTTGACTTGACGACAGCAATTTAATTGATCACTGTCAGTTTGTTGATGTAAATGGCGATTTTTCTATGCATACTAAGGTAAAGTTTGGTGTTCCACAAGGTTCCGTCTGCTTTTTTCTTTTTACATGTTACCTCTGGGCAATGTTATCCACAAGCACGATATTAGCTTCCACTGTTATGCTGATGGCACACAGTTGTATGCTTCTGCAAAGCCAGATGAGAGAAAAAAGCTTAATAAAACTGATGAACATGTAAAAGACATTATACACTGGATGCTTAACAACTTCCGTTTACTTAACGCTGACAAGACAGAAGTACCTGTACTAGGACCACATGTAGCTAGAAGTAGGTTTTCTTATTACATAGTAACTCTGGATGGCCTTTCTGTTTTTTCATGTGCAGTAGTCAGACCTTGGGGTGATCTTTGACTCCAGTCTTTCATTTGAAAATCATTTTGATAACATTACAAAGATGGCTTTATTTTATCTCAGAAATATTCCTAAGAAACAATGTCTTTACATGATGCAGAAAAACTAGTTCATGGACTTGTTCCCTCTAGGTTGGATTATTGTAATGGCTTACTGTCTGGATATACCAACTAGTGGCCTAGTGGTAGCGTGTCCGCCTCTTGATCGGGAGATCGTGAGTTCTATTCACGGTCGGGTCATGCCAAAGACCATCATAAAAATGGTACCTACTACCATCTGGCAAGGCACGCTGCAATACAGATGTGCATGGGGAGTTAAACTCTCGTGGTTACCAGAGGACTAGCCCCCCACTGTAACCCTAGCTATGTAATAGGCGAGAGGCCGAGGGCTACGGAAACGGAGATCGGCGCCGCCCGATGTGCCACCATCAGAGTTGAGCCTGGTTAGTACTTGAGTGGGAAACTGCCCAGGAATACCAGGTACTGTAAGGCGTGGGAAGGACTTTGACTTTTGACTGTCTGGATGTTCCAATAAGTGCATAAAGTAGTTCCAGTTAGTTCAAAATGCAGCAACAAGAGTCCTTACAAGAACTATTACAAGAACTATTGCACATTGCACTGGCTCCCAATCAAATTTCACATTGATTATAAAATACTACTATTGACCTTTAAAGCTCTGAATGGTCTCGTGCCACAGTACCTGAGTGAACTTCTGGTCCTTTATGACTCACCACGCCTACTTAGATCAAAAGGTGTTTGCGGTCTGTTGGCACCTCATATAGTGAAGGCTCCATCAAGGGGCAGAGCCTTTTCTTACTAAGCCCCACAGTTATAGCACAGCCTTCCAAGTAATATTTAGGACTCAGAGAGACATTCTTAATGTTTACATCTTGACTGAAAACATACCTGTTTCGTCAAGCCTTTTGTTTGTTTTATATATATATATATATATATATATATATATATATATATATATATATATATACACACACACACACACTTTATTAGGTAAAGGAGTAGATCTGGAAGATCCTCAGACATAGTCTGTTTTGGTAAACTGAGATGTATGGATTCTGTCTCCTCCCATCACCACCACTCTCGCACATTCATTCGGGTTTGTTGACAGTGTAGTGGCTGCTGCTTTATGTCCCAGGGCTCCCTCATGTCCATGTTACTTTCTGGCTCTCCCTTTTAGGTTTGCAGTTATAGTTGATCTTGCCGGACTTCCTGCTTGCACTCGGAACACAATCTGCACCGTTTTCTTAATAATTAGGTGACAATGGGCAAACCTAACAATCTGTGTTTTTCTCTCTCTCTGTCGAGTTACATGTCACTCCTGAGATACCAGTGATGTGGACCTCTCCTGCTCTTTGGACCTGCCTGGTCCATCCTGATGCCTTACGTCAAGCTGGAGTTCTCATCTCTTTGCACCTGAAAGGATGGCCCATATGCACAGCACCTGATCCATCCTGATGCCCTACTTCTAGCTGAGGTTCTCATTACTTCTCTCCTGTGGAAGATGTCCCCATATGGACAATCTAAATATATAATTTAGGATTGCAGTTATCATGATCCATTTTGCACTCAAGTCTCCATCAATGAACAGTTGATAACATCAACAAAATAAACTTCATGTTAAAACTCTTAGTTTCCTGGTTATACAATTGCATTTTTTGACCATATCAGACACACTTATAGAAGGGAGTTATTTATAATCATGCAATCAGTCATCACCCAAATAAAGATGGGTTCCCCTTCGAGGTCATCTCAAGGAGTTTTTCCTTGCCACTGTCACCTCAGACTTGCTCATCAAGGATACATTTATTAAGTAATATATTTAAAATCTGTATTTTTCTGTCAAACCTGTTTGCAACAATGGCTATTGTTAAAAGCACAAAAATCACGTCAATTTATTGGAAAAAAAAACTGCAGCGAAAACACAACTTCCTTGATAGAGGTAATAACAATGCTTTCCAATCTTTCTTTCTCCACATGAACTCAGCTAAATCATGATCAGTTATGACACGATTAGGATGACCCTCAGTGAACAATCTACACTTCTTAGAGGTGTAACTTTTTTTGTGAACAGAAGACAGCATGGTGGATGAAGAATAGCAGCAAGCAGACCAACAGCCTGATAGCATGGATTAAAGCAATAAAAAAAAATCATCTGACTGAAAAAAAAAGCTCCATGTCGTTGGCCCCTACCATGTCAGTGATGCGTCAAATTTTAAACACTGTGTTGTCCATTATCCCCTAGGCCCCTACTTATAGTACATTTACATAATTTTAACAAATGACTAAAGCCAAGGCAAGACTTTAGGCCCTGGTCACACCGCCCGAACTTTGCTGGAGCGTTCCTGGAGCGGTGAAAAAAATTCATCACCGCTCGTAACCGTTCACCACCGTTTAACAAAAGTTGGCCCCCGTTAAAGCAACGCTGTATACGCTCGGCCACCGCTGATGTTTCTCGAGGGGCCCTCCTACCGCTCCGAAAGTTTTGAGCTGCACAAAATATTGCGAGCGGTGAGGAGGGGGCAATTTTCCGCCCCGGCAAAGTTCACCCCCGCTCCACCAACGCCCAGTCAAAGTTTGGCACCGCTAGATGCAAGTTCATGGACGCTTGGGTCCGCTAGGCCAACGCAGAAATCTTGAACGCTGGACCACCGCTGCTTCGCCAGCGTTGCCTGGGCGGCGATTAAACGTTGCACAAACTTCGGTGGAGCGGTTGTAAGCGTTTTACGAGCGGACACGGGGTTGCTGGAACGGCGTCGGGCGTTGAAGCAGCTATCCATGGCGGCGATGAACTTTGGTTTGGCATTGGTATAGAGGTGTCGGAGCGGGACCAGAATTTGGCTATAAATACGGGGAGAAATGGACCAGGAGCTCATTTGGAATCGAGCTGCCGTTGAGTTCAGACCTCATCTATATCGAATTTGCTCAAAGTTACAGTAAAACTGTATTACCATGGATGCTGAGAGACTTGCTATGATTGGTGCTAAACCAACTTTATACCCCCGCCGAGCCAAAGCCCGCAGAACGCCGCTATACGAACGCTCACGTCACCGCTAAACCAACGCTCGCTACCGCTAAACCAACGCTAAAGCAACGCCGGCTTCAGTGGTACACCGCTAAGCCAACGCCCGTGTTTTCGATTTTTTTCCCATTTTGTGCGCGGTGACGAGCGTTGGCGAAATTCGGCCCCCCCTCCCTACCGTTCAAGGAACGCTCCAGCAAAGTTCGGGCGGTGTGACCGGGGCCTTACCATTGTCATTACTGGCTATTCATGATGAAACATCAAGTTTTCAGTGCAAAGTGCAAATTTATTTCAACAATACTTTAGTAATGCACAACAGTGGTTCAGAGAAAAGTGCAAGTGCAGTCGAACTTGAACCATGCTTTCAGAAGAGTGGAACAGAAAGAAAAATAGGAAAATCTGTTGAAATAAAGCCAGGAAACAAGAAAAGTAAAGTGAAAGTTCACTTTTTCCGAAAGTAATTTGACGCGCTCTAGTGATGGAAATTGAAGGGCCTATGTCAGGTGAAATACGGCCTTATACGCAGTACTCGAGTTGGGGGGGGGGAATGTGGGGGGATGGCATCCCCCTTCTGAAATAAAAATCTCAAATCATCCCCCTTATAAAACGGCCATCCCCCCCATCACATCCCTTGGGCCATTTTACCAATTAATGTGGAAATTAGCCTACTATTATTTTAACAAATATTACTACCATTTCAACATTAGAGGCTTTGCACAGTGATAGCCTACATGTAGCCGGATAAAAAAGATGCATATTTATTTATTCGGTTGCACCTCTCATTCACACCTTTACAGAGGTTTCAGTCACTGAAAACAGCTACTTTTGCAAACTCTGGGCAGAGTGGAGATTTCTGAAAACTCCATCTTCAGACACTCGTGTAAATCGGGAAAATGAAGCAACAGTGGGCAAGAGGGCACGCATGAATATAATGAGTCATAGGTGTGAATCTCACCAAATGCCAATTGTCCCGGTTCTTCATGAAATCGCACGCACACGCACAAATTCATTAGGTTAGCTTTCAAATAACTGTTCTTGTGCACTTGCGACACCGGAGCCACTTTCCTGAATTTTGAGCTTTGGAGTATTCGCTTGTTTATCTATTTAATCAATGAATTTGTCACATACATTAAATTATTAATGTAAACCATTAGTAGCCTATTTAAGCAATAGCTGTTTTCTCCACTGTTTTCTGACCTTTTGTGCTTAGTGAATGAGACACTTCATTACACTCCACTGACCCACATCCAATACATGAAAATGTAAAATATAGGCCTACAAGATGTTTTTTGGGACTTAATTCGCATTGGTCCTTCACTATTAATTTTTGAGACTGACGAGGCACTAAATACTGTGGAATTATTTTCTCCTTACTATGAAGTTTGGGATCTTAAACAAGTGTCAGGAAATCTTGCAGCCCGACTCTGCAGCCTCCAATGTTTAAGCGAACTGCTGAAACCATAATGTTTAAAGATTTAACCGTAGGCTAATCAAACCAAAGAAAAACACAGTCTTTCCAGAACCTTGTCTGCCGGAGCCTGTTTAACCTACAAAAGGCTTAATAGCATAGATCTTGCTGCGGCTTCAACAGGGCTGCTTAGATTTTTCACCTGATCACCTTTCAATAGGCAAATAACATTATTATTATTATTATTACTACTACAATAGGCCTAGTACCGTATTTTCTGGACTATAGAGCGCACCTGTATATAAGCCGCATCCGCTCTATTTAAAAAAAAATTTTTTTTTAAAAGATATACAAGCCGCACCGGGCTATAAGCCGCAGATATCTATGTTGAAAAATTAGATATTTACTGCATGTACAGAACGATTTTGTACTGTAAATGTACATGTATGTACCTGAACAGATTCTTTCCGAACAGTGCCTTTTAACACGGCAGCAACTTTGCTGATTAAAACGGAACAGAACCAAGAGAAAATAACCGGTATTTATTTACCTTCATTTCTCCTGTGTTTGAAACCACAAGTCACTTTAATCATCTTCGCTGGATTTGAAAATAATTACCAGTTAGTAATTTGTCGTGCGTGTTCTATCTGCTAAAGATCTGCTAATTCTTCTTTGCATTGATTTTTCGTCTATCTTATTTTTGATTCTACTTCCGGTTAGAGCGCCCCTAGCGGTGGAAGAAAAATCCACAGAATAGCCGCACCTTTGTATAAGCCGCATGGTTCAAAACCTAGGAAAAAAGTAGCGGCTTATAGTCCAGAAAATACGGTATTAGTAGTAGGCAAGTAGGTGCCTAGTAGTAGGACAGCCAAATTGTTTCATCAGTGGAGCCGCCGTTAAAAGGAAACTGATGCGAAGCGCCGCAGCTTGCCTCAGGGTGAATCGTGTCCCGAGGCACGGGGCTGGCCCGCCTTGGCAGCGCTGGTTCGTTGGGGAGAGGGCAGAGGTCGCTGGCTGCCAAGTTTGGAGAGGCTGGGACCTCCCCTGGCAGAGTTACGAGCGTCCAAAGTCGGGCTGGAGCCGCCGATAGAAACGAAACTCAAGCTGAGCACCACGGCTCGCTGCCTACGCCTAGCCTCCCCGGGACTAGACAGTAGCGTAGGCTGTATTTATTTATTTAGGCCTATCTAGCGCAACAACTTATTCCTTTACATATACTCAAACATAGCACAAGAAAGGGTTCAACAACAGGCAATCACAGCAGCTTGGTGAAGTTCTAAATCACATCGGTGTCAGACCTATGGGTCTACCCCCCTTTTTTCCTCAGATCTGCATCACTCTCATTATTGATCTTTAGCGCTCCCAGTTGACGGAAATCCGTTGTAGCAACGGAAAACTTAAATCCATGCCTGATAGAAGTATCAAGGCAGTGGAGATACAAATCACTTCTGGTCACAACTTTAAGAATAAAACCAGAGCAAAAACAGGATGCAGAGCTTTGTGAGTTGGGCCTTTAGCCTTGAGTTAAAGTAACAGGTTTCATTGCTGCCAGAGCTAACTGTTAGACACAGTTCTCCCTCTCTCTCCAGGGATCAGAAGCTTAGAGCTCAACACCATACGATTTTTCAGGGCTCTTAAGTCTCACGCATTGAGCGCGAGACACACGCATTTCAAGCAGTTCACACGCTCACACGCCACACCTTGCTTCTCTCACGCACAGAAATTACTAAGACACCGCCCACCAAGGTGCACCACTATTTTTAAACTGTGGACGAAGAGCAGGCATCCAGTGGTGTCCCGCAGAGTTCAGAAACAGCTTGCCACACACCGATCAATAAATTGAGAAATGTTGCTACCCAACAGCCAATCAAAAAATAGCATTGTTGTTGTCGCGGCGAATGCCCTTTTTGTCAGCCGGTATGCAACCTGCACGCAATCAAGGAGAACAAAGCGACACGCTGACTTCCTGCTCAGGTGCGAGGACTGAACAGCAAAAAATAGGCTGCTGCAGCGCAAAATACAAACTCGATCACTTGCCGAGCATTTTGTGAAGCTGTGTAGAAGTTTTACCATTGTCAAGATCTGAACAGACAGCCGGTAAGCTCGCGTTTATTTTTATTTTGTTGTGAATGCGAGGAAATTGTTGCGCTAACGGGGCATTGAGATGCGGGGAAAATGTTTGTGTTTGTAGCATCTCATCTCATCTCATTATCTCTAGCCGCTTTATCCTTCTACAGGGTCGCAGGCAAGCTGGAGCCTATCCCAGCTGACCACGGGCGAAAGGCGGGGTACACCCTGGACAAGTCGCCAGGTCATCACAGGGCTGACACATAGACACAGACAACCATTCACACTCACATTCACACCTACGGTCAATTTAGAGTCACCAGTTAACCTAACCTGCATGTCTTTGGACTGTGGGGGAAACCGGAGCACCCGGAGGAAACCCACGCGGACACGGGGAGAACATGCAAACTCCACACAGAAAGGCCCTCGCCGGCCCCAGGGCTCGAACCCAGGACCTTCTTGCTGTGAGGCGACAGCGCTAACCACTATTTGTAGCATCTTAAGGTTCAAATATTCACGTGGTGCTTTGTGTAATTGTTGGCTGGTAAGGGTTATTGCAACTTGCTTTGTTTGGTCCGGTAAAAGGTGTGGCAATTTGCTTGGTCTCATGTTTGAAATGGCCCAATTTAGATGTGGTTTGATGCATGGGCTTTATTGTGCTGAATCCTTGAGTGCCAGTGAAGACATGGTTTAAAAGCATGTATCTTTTTCTACTTGCATACAGTGCATGTTTAAAACGAACTGAAAGTCTCGTCTCGTCTTCTTCCGCTTTATCCGGGACCGGGTTGCGGAGGCAGCAGTCAAAGCAGGGAAGCCCAAACTTCCCTTTCCCCAGACACCTCGGCCAGCTCCTCGGGAAGAACACCGAGGCGTTCCCAGGCCAGCCGAGAGACATAGTCCCTCCAGCGTGTCCTGGGTCTTCCCCGGGGCCTCCTCCCGGGGGGACATGCCTGGAACACCTCCCCAGGGAGGCGTCGAGGAGGCATCCGAAAAAGATGCCCGAGCCACCTCAGTTGATTCCTCTCGATGTGGAGCAGCAGCGGCTCTACTCCGAGCTCCTCCGGAGTGACTGTGCTTCTCACCCTAAGGGAGCGCCCAGCCACCCTGCGAAGGAAACTCATTTCGGCCGCTTGTATCCGCGATCTTGTCCTTTCGGTCATTACCCAAAGCTCATGACCATAGGTGAGAGTCGGAACGTAGATCGACCAGTAAATTGAGAGCTTCGCCTTTTGGCTCAGCTCCTTCTTCACCACAACGGACCGGTAAAGCGACCGCATCACTGCGGAGGCTGCACCGATCCGCCTGTCGATCTCACGCTCCATCCTTCCCTCACTCGTGAACAAGATCCCGAGATACTTAAACTCCTCCACTTGAGGCAGAACTTCTCCACCAACCTGGAGAGGGCAAGCCACCCTTTTCCGGTCGAGAAACATGGCCTCAGACTTGGAGGTGCTGATTCTCATCCCAGCCGCTTCACACTCGACTGCAAACTGCCCCAGTGCATGCTGAAGGTCCTGGTTTGAAGAAGCCAACAGGACAACATCATCCGCAAAAAGCAGAGATGAAATCCTGTGGTTCCCAAACAGGATTCCTTCTGGCCCCTGGCTGCACCTAGAAATTCTGTCCATAAAACTTATGAACAGAATCGGTGACAAAGGGCAGCCCTGCCGGAGTCCAACATGCACTGGGAACAGGTCTGACTTACTGCCGGCAATGCGAACCAGACTCCTGCTCCGTTCGTACAGGGACCGGACAGCCCTTAGCAAAGAGCCCCGAACCCCATACTCCCGAAGCACCCCCCACAGAATACTACGGGGGACACGGTCGAATGCCTTCTCCAGATCCACAAAGCACATGTGGACTGGTTGGGCAAACTCCCATGAACCCTCGAGCACCCTATGAAGGGTATAGAGCTGGTCCAGTGTTCCGCGACCAGGACGAAAACCGCATTGTTCCTCCTGGATCCGAGGTTCGACTATTGGTCGAATTCTCCTCTCCAGTACCCTGGAATAAACCTTCCCTGGGAGGCTGAGAAGTGTGATTCCCCTATAATTGGGGCACACTCTCCGGTCCCCTTTCTTAAAAAGAGGGACCACCACCCCAGTCTGCCACTCCAGAGGCACTGTCCCTGACCGCCACGCGATGTTGCAGAGGCGTGTCAACCAAGACAGCCCCACAACATCCAGAGACTTGATATACTCAGGGCGGATCTCATCCACCCCCGGTGCCTTGCCACCGAGGAGCTTGCAAACCACCTCAGTGACTTCGGCTTGGGTAATGGACGAGTCCACCTCTGAGTCATCAGCCTCAGTCTCCTCAGTGGAAGACATGATGGTGGGATTGAGGAGATCCTCAAAGTATTCCTTCCACCGCCCGACAATGTCCCCAGTCGAGGTCAACAGCTCCCCACCCGCACTGTAAACAGTGTTGGCAGAGTACTGCTTCCCCCTCCTGAGGCGCCGGACGGTTTGCCAGAATTTCTTCGAGGCCGACCGATAGTCCTTCTCCATGGCCTCCCCGAACTCCTCCCAGTTCCGAGTTTTTGCCTCCGCAACTGCCCGAGCTGCAGCACGCCTGGCCTGCCGATACCCGTCAGCTGCCTCGGGAGTCCTGGAGGTCAACATGGCCCGATAGGACTCCTTCTTCAGCTTGACGGCATCCCTTACTTCTGGTGTCCACCACCGGGTTCGGGGATTGCCGCCACGACAGGCACCGGAGACCTTGCGGCCACAGCTCCGAACAGCTGCATCCACAATGGAGGTAGAGAACATGGTCCACTCAGACTCAATGTCCCCCGCCTCCCTCGGAAGCTGGGAAAAGCTCTCCCGGAGGTGGGAGTTAAAGACCTCCCCAACAGAGTGCTCGGCCAGACGTTCCCAGCAGACCCTCACCATACGTTTGGGCCTGCCAGGTCTGTCCAGCTTCCTCCTCCGCCAGCGGATCCAACTCACCACCGGGTGGTGATCAGTTGACAGCTCAGCCCCTCTCTTCACCCGAGTGTCCAAGACATAGGGCCGGAGATCAGATGAAACGACTACAAAGTCTATCATTGACCTCCGACCTAAGGTGTCCTGGTGCCATGTGCACTTATGGGCACCACTATGCTCGAACATGGTGTTCGTTATGGACAAACTGTGACTAGCACAGAAGTCCAATAACAAAACACCACTCGGGTTCAGATCGGGGAGGCCGTTCCTCCCAACCACGCCCCTCCAGGTGTCACTGTCATCTCCCACGTGAGCATTGAGTCCCCCAGTAACACAATGGAGTCCCCAGTCTGAGCACTCCTCAGTACCTCTCCCAGGGACTCCAAGAAGGACGGATACTCTATACTGCTATTTGGGCCGTAGGCACAAACAACAGCAAGAGCCCTCTCCCCAATCCGAAGGCGCAGAGAGGCGACCCTCTCGTTCACTGGGGTAAACTCCAACACATGGCGGCTGAGCTGGGGAGCTATAAGCAAGCCCACACCAGCCCGCCGCCGCTCACCACGGGCGACTCCAGAGAAGTGGAGAGTCCAGCCCCTCTCGAGGAGCTGGGTTCCAGAGCCCAAGCTGTGCGTGGAGGTGAGCCCGACTATCTCTAGCCGGTACCTCTCAACCTCCCGCACAAGCTCAGGCTCTTTCCCCCCCAGCGAAGTGACATTCCATGTCCCAACAGCCAGCCGCTGTGTCCGGGGATCAGGTCGTCGAGGCCCCTGCCTTCGACTGCCACCCAATCCACATTGCACCAGTATTTTCATTGCTAAAATGTTCATGGTGGATATGGTTTGTAAATATGTAGGTTGGCTTGTTACTTGGTAACTCATTTATTGTGTTTAGTAACTTGCTTAATTCATTATGGCCCTTGTGGTTAAAATGTATTTTAATATTTTGATGCATTTACATTGAAACAATTCATTCAAAATCTGTCTTAAGTTAAAGTAAATTCTATCTATTTTCACATGCATGTATTTAAATGTTAAGCTTTTGATCATTTTTTGTGTAACTGCTTTTATAAAAAGAAAAAAACTGTGCAAATTGGTAAATGGATGGTGTTTGTCTTTTAAGGTTTTTCACCTGCAAAGGAAAAAAATAAAAAAGATGGAACGAAGGTCTGGTTTGAGTGAATTCCAGTTTTAATGTTCAGCATTGGTATTACCCTTCAAGTGTGGGATAAGCACAGCAAAGGAGCAAAACACTTGACAGTTGTATCCAGGTAAAATTTACGTGAACTTTCCGAAGAAGACGATGCAGTGAAGTGCAGATGGACACACATTGGAGGACGCGGGAGCGCCATATTTGATGAGTAGCCTACAGTACAGTAAATCATCTCATCATATGATCCTGTATTTGGGCAATTCCATGTAAATGTCAACCTCACCATGCAAAAATAAAGCAACATGTAATACATCAAAACCACTCCCAGAGATATCACCTAGGCCTGTATTTTACAGATGTGAATAAGTTGAACCAATTTGTAACCAACTTAATATGTCACTGTCAACCCAAGCTAAAATCAACTTTGATCATGTACAATTCTATATTATTGCCACAAGCCACAGAAATGTATGCTAAAATCCACAAAACAGCAAAACAATAGCCATCCTAAATATTATTTAAGAACTTTGATAGTTTTAGCTGATATTTAGAGAGTTTTTCAAAGAGTTATGGTGGTTAAATTGCTGATTTTCTAAACATATGCCATGTCTATTTCAGACGCGTCACATCCATAACGGAATTTCGTCACATCCATAACGCTGACTTTTCCTTCCGAAACTCTGCATGAAATACAAAATATTTTAAACAAAGATTTTTTAATATTCACCTTGGACCCCTCTATCAAATGGATATCTCCATTTCGACATTAGGTTTACAATTTCAGAGTTTGATAAAAATGTACAGTCACCCAAGAAAAGTGATACTTTTTCTGTCACATCCATAACGCATCTTTTATTGGCATTTTCTGGCATGCCCTAGATGTACTATGGGAATTGTTCTTGTTCTATCACTTCTCCAGTATGGTACAGCCTTAAAATATGCAACACCTGTTTAAATACTGGGAGACAATAAAACATGCACTGGGTCATTTGTTGCCATTTTGAGTTCAAGTGTCACGTCCATAACGCTGGAATTGCTCATTTCCTGAACGAAATTAGTACTTGCATCACAAAAATTATGAAAGCTGATGTTGGGGAATATTGTCTCCAGCTAATAATGTTAACTATCAGTTTGCCCAGAGACTGTGAGCTTGTCTAGCCACTTCAATCTTGAATCCTTGCTAATTTCAACAGCTATTTTTGACACCTGTTTTTAGTCCTCGTGTTGCATACTTGAATGAAAACTCAGTGTGACTTTTTTTTCCTCTTCCTTTACTGGGTACTTGCCAAACTGCAAAATACACAGACATAGTAGTACATTGTTATGCGCGTCTGTTTACATGTTGCCCTTGACGGAACGCTCTTCTCAATCATGGCTGTTAAAATGGCAGGCTTGGAACCACTGTGTTTCAAATGGGAGCCCTCTACCCCCATACTGAAGGCCTCTAATGGCCCTTTTCCACTACCCTTTTTCAGCTCACTTCAGTTCGCTTCAGCTCACTTCAGCCCGACACGGCTCGCGTTTCGACTACCAAAAACCAGCACGACTCAGCTCGTTTCAGCCCTGCTTAGCCCCTAAAACTCGCACCGTTTTGGAGTGGGGCTGAAGCGAGCCAAACCGTGCCGAGTGAGGCTGGAGGCGTGAGCAGACACTCCCCTGTGCACTGATTGGTGAGGAGGAGTGTCCTCACATGCCCCCACACGCCCCGCGAGCGCGCTGGGATCTGTAAACACCGCAAACCCGGAAGAAGAATAATTATGAATTACGAGAATTTCTGAAGCCTTATGCGCGTCGCCTCATCTATACGCTCTTGCCAGTATCTGTTGGCGTTGTCAGTGACAACAAGCCACAGCACCAAGACCAGCCACACTAACGACTCCATGTCCTCCATGTTTATTGTTTACTATTCGGGTCGTGAGACTACCGCTTAAAAGCTCACTGAATCAGTGACATACAGAGCATCGTGGACGAGTTCGCGGAGCACAAGGCTCGTCGTATGCCCTTCAAATAATGCGCGCAGTAGGCTATTGATGTTTTATTATGAGCCATGTACAGTATGTCGCCTAATGTTTTTTTGTTTGAGTTACATGTTCGTTTGAAGGACTTAATGTACAAAATAACATAGTTGCACCCCGTAGTGTTGAAATTGGTAAACACAGTGCATTCAGTGAGGTTTGCACCGCCCTCCTTTTATTTCTGACTCTTCCTGTCACCGTTGCAACCTCTGAGCGCTCATTCGTATGCCCTTCAAATAATGTGCGCAGTATAGGCTATTGATGTTTTATTATGAGCCATGTACAGTATCCTAATGTTTTTTGTTTCTGAGTTACATGTTCGTTTGAAGGACTTGATGTACTAAATAACATAGTTGCACCCGGTAGTGTTGAAATTGGTAAACACCGCAGTTGCGGACATTTTGTAGCCTAAAATGATGTTATGATAAGCTTTAATAAAATGCCCGGTCATTTGCCCCGCCCCCGGCCCGGCTCTGACTTGTTCCGCCACTGTCACTGATGTCACTGTTTGTGCTGCTTAACGACATCATGTGACGTCCACCCACTTTCGCTAACTCCACCCAATGTGTCCACCCACTTCCAGCCAGCACGGTTCAGCGCGGTTGTAGTCGAAATGCAACTTCAATAGCCCCGCTCAGCTCGACTCAGCACGGCACGGCTCAGCCGCGTTTGTAGTGGAAAAGCGGCATTTGGCTACATCCACATGACAACGGCAACGAGATTTTTTTTTTTAGTGGGTAAAAAAAATATCGCGTCCACATGGGCAATGGATCAGTAAAATATCAGGTACATATGGCAACGCAATGCTTGCTGAAAACGACGCAATACACATGCCACACCTCTACGTGCGCTGTAAGACGGTCCCATCGGAGACACCAGAACAATAGAAGAAGTAGGACGCATGCGCATAAACCCCTTCTTCTACCCGGCGTGAATGAGTGAGTGCTGCTTGTTCTAGTCATGTGGTTGTGACGTCATCGTAAACAAATCCGTTCTACTCATCCAGACGACTTCGCAACGGCACCGTTTCCAGATTTTTCCACTCTGGAAACCGTTCTCAAAAAATATCGTTTTGGGGCACCCAAAACGCCGGTGCCGTGTGGACGCCAGGCCGAAACGATAAAAAATTTTATCGGATTCACCTGAATCCATTGCCATGTGGACAGGGCCTAAATCTGCCACTAACACAACACATAACACCAATCATAACCCCCCCCCCCATCCCCCTGTGCGCCGCCACCGACACCCCTCACCAGCACCACCCCTGCCCTTCCCGACAAACCTCACTCTGAACTGACTTCAAAACTTGAGAGCCCTGGATTCTTCCAGTAACGAGATCTCCAGGTTTGGGAAACCATGACTAAAATAGTCCGCTATAATATCATCCATTTTCATTTTCAATGTGTAAAGCTTTCGGCTTAAAGTGCTGATGACACGAACATGACTCTATGCAATTTCTTAAATAAACTATACAACATGGCAAACATGTTAGATTTCTGTTATAATTACGTGAAAAGAAGCTGTTGTTACGCGAATATCCAACTTTTAATTGCACAGCGCAAGAAAACTGGGTCCGTGGCTCGCAGCCATGTTGTGACGTCAGCGGAAGAACACGCTGCGGTTCACTGGCTGTTCTACTCAATGGAAATGGCGCATGAAAACGCCGGTGAACTTTCTAGTGCTAGCTCTTCAACAACCAAATACTGGTACTTTAAGCAGTGATCATGATGGCATGATTTTATCTGATTATTATCAATCTCATTTATTTAAAATGTGAATGTTCACAACCAGTACATACAAACTCTGCAGCTTCTGATTCAGCAGCTGCATCATACTCCGCAAAAACATCAGCAAGAACCTACAATATAAATGGAAATGCAATACACTAAGCTCAAATGACTTTTGGAAAGTATAATTTCTACATTTTTTTCTACATATTCTTGAAGTCGGTCATCGGGGTACTTGCTACCGTTCCCTAACAACGCATGGCAAAGGGTAAAGTGTAGTGTTGCTACGAGTACTTGCTAAAACCTCCGGTGGAAGATCCTCGATGTGCTGATAAGACATACAGTTCTATAGAACACACAAGTGTCACGATAATCACAAAACAGACGCAAATTGTTAAAATACCAAATTTTTAAGCAATCATGTATTGACCTCTTCCGAATAGAATCTATGATAGCCTACCCTCTTTACCCTTTGCCTCTCGTTGCTAGGCGGCAGTTACATGAAAGCCGCAAGCTTTCACAAGCAAATACATGACTGATATCACGCCGACTTTATGATTACATTTATGATTATCATGAATGTGTACTCTATGTTGTGTACTCTATAAGCGCTCTGGAGCGAGTCACTTCCAAGATGGCCGCGCAGACCACATGGTTACTATTTTTAGCATCATGTCGGAGCACTCTATAGCTCTACGTACCTTTATCTTATGTCGTTTCTCAACACATGTTCTGATAGGAGGACTGTCTTTGGAGGAGTCGCCTTGTCCCAGGCGACTGCTGGATCCGGCATAGCTACTAGTCGACCCCCTCCGGAATACTGTAGGCACTGCTGATGGCAGCAACACACGTTTGTGCTGAACTGAACACCCAAGAGATTCTTTTAAGCTGGGAAGGGTGTCAAAACAATCCAAATCGAAGTGTTCAGAGCACAGGACAGATGTTGGTGAGGGCTCCCACTTGTCACGAGTGCGCCTGACTTGCTTCACCCACTTCGCATGCAGCTCGGGATCTATGGGAAACTTGAATAAACTTACCCCATCCTTGGGGGTTTTGGAGCAAAAGCCGGCAACACAACGTGAAGGCATAATAACTATATATGAGTGATTCCACGCTTATGGGTACTGAAATGGGGACATGAACTTATTTTTAAAAATTCACCTAAAACCATTTCTTTTTTTACCATCAGGTCACAAAACATGTAATCTTTAATGAATGATGTGTTAAAAGATAACTTTAATTTTCTGAGATGTAATAAAAACATATTTATATGCCAAAGTCAAGCCTATGAGTTTCAAAATGATGTCTGTTACATTACTTCTGTTACGATTGTCCATCTCGCGTCTGTTACAAATTAATTACAATCTAGCTATATACCATGTTAATCTTATTGAAAGAATGTGTATGTTTATTCTACTACACATGTTTATTAATTGTATTTGCTAAAACATCACCTTCCTATGTTTCAAAAAGTAATTCTACATTGTTAAAATTGAGAATATATATG
Source organism: Neoarius graeffei (assembly GCF_027579695.1). Lineage (NCBI taxonomy): Eukaryota > Metazoa > Chordata > Actinopteri > Siluriformes > Ariidae > Neoarius > Neoarius graeffei. Next base: position 11,223,441 of record NC_083587.1, read on the forward strand.
TCCACAACACTTCTGTTACGTTCTGACTTTGGCATATAAATATGTTTTTATTACATCTCAGAAAATTAAAGTTAGAAAAAAAGAAAAAAAAGAAATGAAAAAAAGAAAAAAAAAGAAATGGTTTTAGGTGAATTTTTAAAAATAAGTTCATGTCCCCATTTCAGTACCCATAAGCGTGGAATCACTCATATATATATATTAGTGCTGTCAAGCAATTAAAATATTTAATCGCGATTAATGTCGCGACTGTCATAGTTAACTCACGATTAATCACAATTTAATCACACATTTTTGTCACAAGAAAAACCATTGTAATTCTCTTATCAGCATAAAAAAGTGAATGGGCTTGCTTTGTACCAATGTTTTTTTTTTATTGCAGAGCATAACACGTCTTGTCACAGCCACTGCAAAGTCGGGCTGGAGCCGCCGATGGGAAAACGAAACCTAAGCCGAGCACCGTGGCTCTTCGTCCCGAGGCTAGCGCGCCCTGCCTGCGCTGGTTCTTTGAGGGGAGGGCAGAGGACTCTGGCTGTGCGGGGCGTGGCATTACAGTCTAGCTGCTATCGTTTTTCTAAGCAAAGTCTCTGTTCCAAGTTCCTGGCAGTTTCAAAAGCTTATGAAAAACCTACATCATGTCACAGAGCATTAATCTCGCAATAAAAAAATTATCGCCGTTAAAATTGAGTCAAGTTAACGCGATAATAACACAACATTTTTGACAGCACTAATATATAATGTATAATAATGTCTAATAAAAATACTAATAATGATAAACTGAACACCTGCCGCATCAACAACAAACTGGTAAGTGAGGAGGAAGGTTCTTTCGCTGACGTCATATAGCTCCTCCTCCTCTTTCGTCTCCTGGGTGCTGCAGCCCCGTCAAATTTGCCCAAATAGCCGCGTTTTTTATCATAACTTGTAAAATAGGCGCCTTCGTGAATTAATATATGGATCATCGGGAATTACTTTTTATGTTATAAAACATCGCCAAAGAGTGGGCGGCACGGTGGTGTAGTGGTTAGCGCTGTCGCCTCACAGCAAGAAGGCCCTGGGTTCGAACCCCGGGTCCAGCGAGGGCCTTTCTGTGTGGAGTTTGCATGTTCTCCCCGTGTCCGCGTGGGTTTCCTCCGGGTGCTCCGGTTTCCCCCACAGTCCAAAGACATGCAGGTTAGGTTAACTGGTGACTCTAAATTGACCGTAGGTGTGAATGTGAGTGTGAATGGTTGTCTGTGTCTATGTGTCAGCCCTGTGATGACCTGGCGACTTGTCCAGGGTGTACCCCGCCTTTCGCCCATAGTCAGCTGGGATAGGCTCCAGCTTGCCTGCGACCCTGTAGAAGGATAAAGCGGCTAGAGATAATGAGATGAGATGAGAACATCGCCAAAGATGTCAAAAACGTGTCATCAGCACTTTAACATCCTGCAGAGGGGATGATGCTGCCTGATTGGCTTATATAAAAACGAGAAAAAAAAGTCTGTAAGAAATCAAGCCGAGAAATAAAAGTTGTAATTGAGAGGAAGTCGCAATTTAGCAATAATTAATTTATTAAAATAATAAAAATGTGATGGAAATTAAGTGAAGATTATTTAAATACTTTCAATATACAACTAAGCAGGTTAGCCAAACTACAGATCTCTCCTGAGTGGATAAGGAGTGCGCTACTGAGAGTGCACACGGCATTATTTCAGACTGAACGTAGTTCACTAAAACAGTAAAGTGGAGATGTATTGGGATTCGACCACACACCTTCAGTTTAACTTACCTCAGGGTTTTAAATCCTCAGAGCCAAATACAATAACGTGCTTTTATTTTTATAAATCGAGGGGCTAAAGCTATTCAGGCGAGCAGCGGTTTTTTTCTTCTCCAGTGTTTTCTAGCGGTTGGAGAAGCAGCCACCGCCACCACCTGGACTGGAGTTTCAGGGTGGCGGACGCCTATCCCAGCCCAACCCTTACACACTTCTACTAACAACAATTAAAATGTCGTTTTAAAAAGTGTAATATTACATGCCTGGACCCATTTGGTTGTCTGTGCTGTTTTTTTTTCTGCTAGAAGCTAAAATACTCTGTGGTTGGTTTGCTTCCAGTGGAACTGGTGCAAAGCACAAAGTGGGCAGAATAATAATGACTCCAGAAAGCCAGCATCTACAACCCCTGGCAAAAAGTATGGAATCACCAGTCTTGAATGAGCACTCATTCACACGTTTTATTCTGTAGAACAAACTAAGATCACAAACATGATACAATAATAAAGTCATTCCAAAGTGCACCTTCTTGGCCTTCAGAAACACTAAAAGAAATGAAGAAAAAGCATTGTGGAAGTCAGTAAATGTTACTTTTATAGACCAAGCACAGGGGAAAAAAAATGGAATCACTCAATTCTGAGGAAAAAAATATGGAATCATAAAAAACAGACAAACAAAAGAACATTCAAAACACATCACTAGTACTTAGTTGCACCACCTCTGGCTTTTATAACGGCTTGCAGTCTCTTAGGCATGGACTTGATGAGTGACAAACAGTATTCTTCATCAATCTGGTGCCAACTCTCTTTGATTGCAGTTGCCAGATCAGCTTTGCAGGCCGGATCCTTGTCGTGGACCATTTTTTTTCAATTTCCACCACAAGTTTTCTATTGGGTTGAGATCTGGACTATTTGCAGGCTATGACATTGACTGGATGTGTCGTTCACCAAGGAATGCTTTCACAGTTTATGCTCTATGGCACGATGCATTGTCATCTTGGAAAATTATTTCATCATCCCCAAACATCTTTTCAATTGAAGGGATAAGAAAACTGTCCAAAATGTCAATGTAAACCTGTGCATTTATTGAAGAAGTAACCACAGCCATCTCCCCAGTGCCTTTGCCTGACATGCAGCCCCATATCATCAAGGATTGTGGAAATTTGGATGTTTTCTTCAGGCAGTCCTCTTCATAAATCTCACTGGAATGGCACCAAACAAAAGTTCCAGCATCATCACCTTGTCCAATGCAGATTCGTGATTCATCACTGAAGATAACTTTCGTCCAGTCATCCACAGTCCATGATTGCTTCTCCTTAGCCCATTGTAGTCTTGTTCTTTTCTGTTTAGGTGTCAATGATGGTTTTCTTTTAACTTTCTTAGACAATCCCGATTCCAAAAAAGTTGGGACAAAGTACAAATTGTCAATAAAAACGGAATGCAATAATTTACAAATCTCAAAAACTGATATTGTATTTACAATAGAACATAGACAACATATCAAATGTCGAAAGTGAGACATTTTGAAATTTCATGCCAAATATTGGCTCATTTGAAATTTCATGACAGCAACACATCTCAAAAAAGTTGGGACAGGGGCAATAAGAGGCTGGAAAAGTTAAAGGTACAAAAAAGGAACAGCTGGAGGACCAAATTGCAACTCATTAGGTGAATTGGCAATAGGTCATTAACATGGCTGGGTATAAAAAGAGCATCTTGGAGTGGCAGCGGCTCTCAGAAGTAAAGATGGGAAGAGGATCACCAATCCCCCTAATTCTGCGCCGACAAATAGTGGAGCAATATCAGAAAGGAGTTTGACAGTGTAAAATTGCAAAGAGTTTGAACATATCATCATCTACAGTGCATAATATCATCAAAAGATTGAGAGAATCTTGAAGAATCTCTGTGCGTAAGGGTCAAGGCTGGAAAACCATACTGGGTGCCTGTGATCTTCGGGCCCTTAGACGGCACTGCATCACATACAGGCATGCTTCTGTATTGGAAATCACAAAATGGGCTCAGGAATATTTCCAGAGAACATTATCTGTGAACACAATTCACTGTTCCATCCGCCGTTGCCAGCTAAAACTCTACAGTTCAAAGAAGAAGCCATATCTAAACATGATCCAGAAGCACAGACATCTTCTCTGGGCCAAGGCTCATTTAAAATGGACTGTGGCAAAGTGGAAAACTGTTCTGTGGTCAGAAGAATCAAAATTTGAAATTCTTTATGGAAATCAGGGACGCCGTGTCATTTGGACTAAAGAGGAAAAGGATGACCCAAGTTGTTATCAGCGCTCAGTTCAGAAGCTTGCATCTCTGATGGTATGGGGTTGCATTAGTGCATGTGGCATGGGCAGCTTACACATCTGGAAAGACACCATCAATGCTGAAAAGTATATCCATGTTCTAGAGCAATATATGCTCCCATCCAGATGACATCTCTTTCAGGGAAGATCTTGCATTTTCCATGACAATGCCAAACTACATACTGCATCAATTACAGCATCATGGCTGCATAGAAGAAGGGTCCGGGTACTGAACTGGCCAGCCTGCAGTCCAGATCTTTCATCCATAGAAAACATTCGGCGCATCATAAAACAGAAGATACGTTTAAAATGGACTGTGGCAAAGTGGAAAACTGTTCTGTGGTCAGAAGAATCAAAATTTGAAATTCTTTATGGAAATCAGGGACGCCGTGTCATTTGGACTAAAGAGGAAAAGGATGACCCAAGTTGTTATCAGCGCTCAGTTCAGAAGCTTGCATCTCTGATGGTATGGGGTTGCATTAGTGCATGTGGCATGGGCAGCTTACACATCTGGAAAGACACCATCAATGCTGAAAAGTATATCCACGTTCTAGAGCAATATATGCTCCCATCCAGATGACATCTCTTTCAGGGAAGATCTTGCATTTTCCATGACAATGCCAAACCACATACTGCATCAATTACAGCATCATGGCTGTGTAGAAGAAGGGTCCGGGTACTGAACTGGCCAGCCTGCAGTCCAGATCTTTCATCCATAGAAAACATTTGGCGCATCATAAAATGGAAGATACGACAAAAAAGACCTAAGACAGTTGAGCAACTAGAATCCTACATTAGACAAGAATGGGTTAACATTCCTATCCCTAAACTTGAGCAACTTGTCTCCTCAGTCCCCAGACATTTACAGACTGTTGTAAAGAGAAAAGGGGATGTTTCACAGTGGTAAACATGGCCTTGTCCCAACTTTTTTGAGATGTGTCATGAAATTTAAAATCACCTAACTTTTCTCTTTAAATGATACATTTTCTCAGTTTAAACATTTGATATGTCATCTATGTTCTATTCTGAATAAAATATGGAATTTTGAAACTTCCATATCATTGCATTCCGTTTTTATTTACAATTTGTAATTTGTCCCAACTTTTTTGGAATCGGGGTTGTACTCAGCAGTATGAGTTGGTATACACCCAAATCTGATATTGTTGGAAAGGGCATAGTCTAAGCTTTATTTTGGTGTGTAATATGTTGGGTTCAAAGCAGTTTAAGATCTGTAAAGGAGGTCAGACATACAGCATGTTTTAAGGTCTCACAACCCGGTAGAATATAGCCATTTAAGGCTGTCTGCTTTCAGACCTCTGAAGGGCTATATGAATAAGAATGTTCTCTGAGGTAGGCCTTAAGGTACCCTTTAATATGGTTTATGGATACAGTAAATCATTTTATCCAAGCCTGAGCTATGGGGGTAAACAAAGAGTTCTCTTAGCTGGGTTTTATAAATGATTTAAGCTATAATAAGCTTTATTTCAACCTTTTGTGTGCATAAGATCAACCTTTTTCACAATGTGGTCATCATTTGAGCTTGAGTTAACATTATGAGATTGAGCTTGAGTTAACATTATTGACCATCTTCTTTTTTAAAATTCCTCCTGTGTCTTCTTTTTGGTTTCCTAGGTAAGGTTTCTCTGAATAGATAGTTTTCACATGACGTCACAGAGTCGGGGATTCCCTAGTGGCGGCCATCTTGCGGGTCAAGCTTACCGTGCGGGTGACTGAGCACACATTGTAATGCGCGAGTACAAAGTCTTCAAAAGAACCCAAGCAGGCTATTTAAAGCTAGCAATGGTGCACACCTGTTGTATTCATGGCTGTCGTAATAGGTCAAATGATGAAGTCAAGCGGAGCTTTTATGGAATTCCCACTGTACGGGAGCACGAAGGCGAGCAAACAAAGAAACTCAGGATCTCATCTCATCTCATTATCTCTAGCCGCTTTATTCTTCTACAGGGTCGCAGGCAAGCTGGAGCCTATCCCAGCTGACTACAGGCGAAAGGCGGGGTACACCCTGGACAAGTCGCCAGGTCATCACAGGGCTGACACATAGACACAGACAACCATTCACACTCACATTCACACCTACGGTCAATTTAGAGTCACCAGTTAACCTAACCTGCATGTCTTTGGACTGTGGGGGAAACCGGAGCACCCGGAGGAAACCCACGCGGACACGGGGAGAACATGCAAACTCCACACAGAAAGGCCCTCGCCGGCCCTAGGGCTCGAACCCAGGACCTTCTTGCTGTGAGGCGACAGCGCTAACCACTACACCACCGTGCTGCCCTAGAAACTCAGGATACAAAGGAGAAATCTATGGCTTGCGAGAATCAACCGCAAGGATTATCAGCCTTCCAAACACAGCAAAGTCTGCTCCGATCATTTTATAAGTGGTAAGTTGTTTAAATAAACAATCAATTGTGTTTAAGTTTGTTTTTGGAAACCAAAACATCGTATAAACAATCTCTGGAAAATGCCTAACTGGAACCGCTGAGTGTACGTTTACATTGTAATGTACACTTAATATCGCTCGTTTGTTACGTTTCTATTTGAAACTTGTCACTTCACTCACGCAAGGGTCATTTTTGAAAAACATTTTAGGTCTATTCTGTATGATTTGATTTGTGTTTGGGATGCAAACAGCGTGCCGTTTAGCAGATGCCGCCTGAATCGCGCAGATCCGATTTTTTTTTTAGGGGGGGCGTTGGAGTGTCTGATTATAATTTCAAAGTAAATTCTGTATTAAAATTACTAAATAAGCAAATCCATTACAGTCCATGAAACAGGAAGTATAAGGATGAGGAAAAAAACAGTTTAAATCGCAAAGCTGTGCACATTTGCGCAGCCTGAGCGGTGTGCAGGACTGCGCAAATGTGCGCAGCTTTCCGATTTAAACTGTTTTTTTCTCATCCTTATACTTCCTGTTTCATGGACTGTAATGGATTTGCTTATTTAGTAATTTTAATACAGAATTTACTTTGAAATTATAATCAGACACTCCAACGCCCCCCCTAAAAAAAAAAAATCAGATCTGGGCGATTCAGGCGGCATCCGCCAAAAGGCACGCTGTGAATATATAAAGTTGTATATATCAGACAGCCTTTAAAGTTTGATGAAGTCAGTTTCAGGCTTTGGCGCAGGCTTTGGCAGTTTCAGGCTTTGGCAGCCCTGCATAGTCACTTGAAAATGCATCTTTGTCCACTTTGTAGGGGTCAATTTCCCCAATCAAGGCCAGTTTGGCTGCATACCGTTGTCGTGAGATGCCGTCTAATGTATCTATATACTTCTGTTTGCTTGATTTTGCCGACATTGATCTTCATACATGTCAACCTATACGGAATGTCCGTATTTTATATGGATTTGATTCAATAAACGTAGTATACAGGCATATAAATAAAGTTATACGGATTCTTTAAAAAAACTTCAATATTTATTTAGAGCTATAATCAATTCCCATGATGATAAAAGACATAACATTTACAAATGTACTGTACACCACAGACAGCCAGTAAAGTGTCTTATGAAATTGCACATTATCTTGTGGTAGCGAGACTTCGTTCCACTTTTGATCATGCGCACACCACATTGCAAGAATCCCGCCAACCGTGAAGTCATAGACGCTGCCTTCTGCGTAGAATCATACATCATCCTCGCCGCCATATTGGATGGGACAAAGTGGAGATTCTTCAGCCGTCTCTGGTATAGCGTCTAGACAGTAGCCGAGAATAAAGATGCCTCATTCATGTGCTGCATTTAACTGTACCAACAGGTTTACCGTCCAAACGAGATCACATGGGATTACCTTTCACAGGTGAGACTGGAAAAATACTTTTCATTGTATTTGGTCATTATAACGTAATTTTACGAACAGATTTTCCTGACTTTGTGGCTAATATGAAGTCTCGTGCATAATAGCCGCTCGGTGAAACCTGTCTCCAAACAACGAAGTATTTCCTTCATAACTACACTGATAACACTTTGTGTTTTTGTCAAACATTGGAGCTTTGTATTCATTCTGAAGGTTTATTGTTATTAATATTGAATAAAAAGTAACTGGGATATATCATTGTTAATTATCATTCAAATTTTAGGTAAATTATTTTAATTTGCATCTTATATGGATTTTATAAGGGAAATACGGATTTTGGAGGTTGGTTATACAGGTTTGATTGACCAAAGGTTGACATGTATGGATCTTTATTTTAGAAAACTGACTATATAACTTCATAAATTCATCCGAGATAACATAGCCGGTAGTGGCGATGGTCCGTTTTGTTTGCCCCGCAAGATGGCGGCTGGGGGGCATTCCCCAGAATGCCATGACATCAGTGAAAACTATCTACAGCCCTCACAATAGTTTCTCAAACTTTAGCTGGCAGATGTAGTTGGGAGGTATTAAATTACAGTACACTGGGTAGTGATCACTATCCTGTTGTGGTTCAGTCTGAGATAGAACTGATAAGAGATCAGGTGGTAAGAAATGGGAGATGGATTTTAAGGGAAGCAGATTGGGAAACCTTTTCAGTCATCAGTGAGAGCAGTCTAATGGGTATTGGAGCTAATGCCAGTGTTGACTCCATGTGCTATTCTGTTACAAACAACATAATTAGGGCTGCTGAACTAACCATTCCCAAGTCAAAGTCAGGTAATAAGGGAAGGATTGTTCCTTGGTGGTCTGAGGAATGTAGTAGGGCTGTCAGGGACCGTAATAAAGCTTTTAGAACTTTAAAGCAAACTCTAAATTTTGGAAACTTGATTAAATACAAACAGTGTCAAGCTGTGGTGAGGCAAACAGTCAAGAATACAAAAAGGGAGTATTGGAAAAAGTTTTGTGATTCAATAGAAAGAATTCAAAGTGTATGGAACATGATTAAGAAAATGAGAGGCAATGGGAGGGATTTTGAGTATCCAGTAATGATTGATGATCAAAGAGTTATTACAAATAGTAAAGATAAAGCTGAGGCCATAGCGAAGACATTGGTAAAGGTGCATAGCTCAGAGAACCTCATTCATGAGAAAAGAGGAAGAGAAATGACAATAGGAAAGTACAGGGATGTTTTATTTGAAGAGACAGGAGATGGGGAAATTTTAAATACACCTTTCAACTTACAAGAACTTAATAGTGCATTAAAGAAAGTTGGAAAGTCTACCCCAGGGAAGGATATGATCTGTTATGCAATGTTGGAGAATTTGACTGATAAAGGAAAGGAGGAAGGCTTCTGTTCAGCAGGTGTCTGAAGATTTCTGGTGAGGCTTTTCTCATGTCTTCTATGAATAAAATGCTGTTTTGTGGCTTTAAGCTTTCTCATATGTGGGGAAGGTCAGCAATAGTGTTAAACCCATGGATTAAAGTTTTCCGTCGCTACGATGGATTTCCGTCAACTGGGAGTGCTAAAGGTCAATAATGAGATTGATGCAGATCTGAGGGAAAAAAAAGGGGGGTAGGCCCATAGGTCTGACACCGATGTGATTTAGAACTTCACCAAGCTGCTGTGATGGCCTGTTGTTGAACCCTTTCTTGTGCTATGTTTGAGTATATGTAAAGAAATAAGTTGTTGCACAAGATAGGCCTAAATAAATAAATAAATACAGCCTACGCTACTGTCTAGTCCTGGGGAGGCTAGGCGTAGGCCACTGATGAAACAATTTGGCTGTCCTACTACTAGGCAACTACTTGCCTACTACTAATACTAGGACTATTGTAGTAATAATAATAATAATAATAATAATAATAATAATAATAATAATAATTAAAGCCACTAGTGGCCTTGACGGGCCCTCGCACGTGTGGTTCCGCAACCCAGGACATTCCGCCACCCAACAAAACAGTCACATGTCATATATTCATCAAATGTTCAAAGGTGATGTGCATGTTGCAAATGCCATGACTGCTTGATGGATCAGAGATAGACAGACAAAGACTGTGTGTGTGTGTGTGTGTGTGTGTGTGTGTGTGTGTGTGTGTGTGTGTGTGTGTGTTTCTGTGGTGTGAAAATGTACATTTATATATGTACAAAACTATACATGTGTCTCCTCCTTATCTCTATCTCACACTGTAATCTTAAGTCATCTTAGCTTTCCTGTGTCTGCAGTGTGTTTGTGTGTGTGTGTGTACATGCAGAGTTTTCATATGTCTGCAACAAAATGCACAATGATGGCAGGTCACTAATATATAGATTTAGGCACTGCCTAAAAGCGGAGCTCTCATCTGTTTCTGGGTTGTAGAATTTTCTTATATCCTAGCCAGTCTCTTTTGTTTTATTTCTTTACTGCCTAGCACTGGCCACTAGGCAGTGTGTATGACTGGTAATTACTAACACTGGATACTTGGCGGTGTGTATGACTGGTAATTACTAACACTGACCACTAGGTGGTGTGTATGACTGGTGGTACATGTACACGGACAAACCACAAAAAATCGACTCGATGGGTTTACCATTTTTTCTTAGGTATGGTGCTCCTCTGGAGCGCCGCTATTATTGTGTGTGTGTGTGTGTGTGTGTGTGTGTGTGTGTGTGTGTGTGTGTGTGTTTGTCAGAGGGAGAGAGAGAGAGAGAGAAAGAGAAAGTGTGTGTGCGAAAGAGAGTGTGCTCATAGATGTTGCGTGTGCATGTGAGTGCATACTTGTGAGAGAGTGTATGTGTGTATGTATAAATATGCATATGACTGTGAGTGTGTGTATGAGTGTGCACAGAATTGTCTATGTTATCTCATCAGACTCATGATATCCAATATTTTGTAGTTTCAGATAAATCATCAATGAATTGAACATTTTTCCCCATTTCCTGCTTGGCCAGATGGTGGCGCTGTGCTAGACATCTGAATTACACATGTAAATATCATCACAATCATAATACACAATATTTTGTAAAGTGTAAGATCAGTCAGTCAAGGCATTGCCAATTTCTGGCACATTTCCTGCTTGGCCAGGTGGTAGCACTATAACAGGCAGGCCCATTGGGCATCAGGTTATCATAATAATCATAATATCTATTGAAGTAAGAAGTGTCCGACCATACAGTCAATGCACTGTGGCTTTCTGACACATTTCCTGTTTATGTGGCAAGATATTAAAATCATAAGGCCATTTTAACATATTACAAGATATCAAAAATCCCTTCACAATTTAATATCAGTGACATCTTGGCATCACGTATAACAAATTTCATATGAATCTCATGAACCGTCTAGGAGGAGCATGTTAAAATTCATCATGTGTCAAAACACACATATTCAAAACCCTATTCTTTCCTTGGCCAGTTGGTGGTGCTATACCAGACAGGCCCATAACGGCTAAAGAGTATCAGAATCAGAATCATATTACAAGATATCAAGTTCAACATTCAGCAATATCTTGGCATATTATATGTTATAATATTTCAACATATCACAACATATCAAAAATCCCTTAGCAATTCAACTTCAGCAATATCTTGGCATCATGTTTGCCAAGTTTGACATGAATTTGATGAACCATCTAGGAGGAGTATGTTAAAAATGACCATGTGTAATTTCACTCCAAATGGCCTTATGACATCATCATTCCAAAGTTCTACCCATTCATTTCAATGGCAAATGGAAAAAGGGGCGCTATGAAGTCCCTGGGCCATGTCCGGGGCCAAAAGTCTGTGGCTGAGTAGTGGTGACAATGACTGATGTGTGTATCAAATTTCATGAGTTTTTGTGCATGGGAAATGCCTCAAATAAGGCCAAATGCGGCAGAATAATAGTAATAATAATAATAATCCTTTGAAAAACAATAGGGTCTTTGCACCGAATGGTGCTCAGGCCCTAATAATAATCATCCTTCAAAAAACAATAGGGTCTCGCACCGAACGGTGCTCAGGCCCTAATAATAATGATATTTGCCTATTGAAAGGTGATCAGGTGAAAAATCTAAACAGCCCTCTTGAAGCTGCAGCAAGACCTATGCTATTAAACCTTTTGTAGGTTAAACAGGCTTCGGCAGACAATGTTCTGGAAAGGCTGTATTTTTCTTTGGTTTGATTAGCCTACAATTTAACCTTTAAACATGATGGTTTCAGCAGTTCGCTTAAACATTGGAGGCTGCAGAGTCGGGCTGCAAGATTTCCCGACACTTGTTTAAGATGCCAAACTTCATAGTAAGGAGAAAATAATTCCACAGTATTTAGTGCCTCGTCAGTCTCAAAAATTAATAGTGAAGGACCAACGCGAATTAAGTCCCAAAAAACATCTTGTAGGCCTATATTTTACATTTTCAAAAAAGTCAGGAATTGGAAGTCAGTCAGTGGAGTGTAATGAAGTGTCTCATTCACTAAGCACAAAAGGTCAGAAAACAGTGGAGAAAACAGCTATTGCTTACATAGGCTACTAATGTTTTACATTAGTAATTTAATGTATGTGACAAATAAATTCATTGATTAAATAGATAAAGAAGCCAATACTCTGAAGCTCAAAATTCAGGAAAGTGGCTCCAGTGTTGCAAGTGCACAAGAACAGTTATTTGAAAGTTAACCTAATGAATTTGTGCATGCACCTGCGATTTCATGAAGAACCGGGACAATTGGCATTCGGTGAGATTCACACCTATGACTCATTATATTCACGCATGCCCTCTCGCCCACTGTTGCTTTGTTTTCCCTATTTACACGAGTGTCTGAAGATGGAGTTTTCAGAAATCTCCACTCTGCCCAGAGTTTGTGAAAGTAGCTGTTTTCAGTGACTGAAACCTCCATATAGGTGTGAATGAGAGGTGCAACTGAATAAACAAATATGCATCTTTTTTATCTGGCTACATGTAGGCTATCACTGTGCAAAGCCTCTAATGTTGAAATGGTAGTAATATTTGTTAAAATAATAGTAGGCTAATTTCCACATTAATTGGTAAAATGGCCCAAGGGATGTGATGGGGGGATGGCCGTTTTATAAGGGGGATGATTTGAGATTTTTATTTCAGAAGGGGGATGCCATCCCCCCACATCCCCCCTCAACTCGAGTATGAGTATAAGGCCATATTCCACCGGACATAGGCCCTTTGATTTCCATCACTACAGCGCGTCAAATTACTTTCAGTTTTGCCAGCATGAACGCGCTTCTTTTAAGTGAAGGCACAGATGTGTCAGACATCAACAAAACGGTAAAGAATAAGTGGAGATGGGCTTGGCTAAATGAAATGGGTGATAATGGCAAGCTCCTGCTGCTGTGCCAAGGAAAAAGAAACAAAAATGGGCATCAGGTGTTGCCAAATTAAATGCCTTTGCCTTCACTGCGAAGAAGCAGAAAAAGTGAACTTTCACTTTACTTTTCTTGTTTCCTGGTTTTATTTCAACAGATTTTCTTATTTTCCTTTCCGTTCCACTCTTCTGAAAGCATGGTTCAAGTTCAACTGCACTTGCACTTTTCTCTTAACCACTGTTATGCATTACTAAAGCATTGTTGAAATAAATTTGCACTTTGCACTGAAAACTTGATGTTTCATCATTTAAAGCCAGTAATGACAATGGTAAAGTCTTGCCATACCTTTAGTCATTGTTAAAATTATGTAAATGTACTATAAGTAGGGGCCTAGGGGATAATGGACAACATGGCATTTAAAATTTGACGCATAGCTGATGTGGTAGGGGCCAACTACAAGGAGCTTTTTTTCAGTCAGATGATTTTTTTTCTTTGCTTTAATCCATGGCTAAACCACCCCCAAATTAGTTAATTTTTGAGTTCTTGGTTTTAAGGGTCTAATGATGATATATCTATACATATTGTCATTTTAAATGCATTAAGTGAGACAACATGTGTTTTGAAGCTCCCCAAACTCCCCTATCCAAAGGTTGGTGGCTTCCACATTACTTTTTGTTTAACATAGGGTTATTCCATATATGCCATTCCTTACATTGAATAATCAATGACCTATTTACATCTGACTGAGGGAGGTGATAATGGGGCTGTAAGGATAATATACCTAATTTGGAGAATGCTGATATTTCCCCATTCCCCCAATGGGCCAAATATACTTTTGTTTTGGTTAATGGCTCTCCTTTTGTTCTGGTTGATAGCTCTGTGCTGCTGCTGCTGTGTGTGTGTGTGTGCGTGTGTGTGTGTGTGTGCGTGTGTGTGTGTGTGTGTGTGTGTGTGTGTGTGTGTGTGTGTGTGTGTGTGTGTGTGTGTGTGATGAAAGCATAAAAAATAGTTTTGAGAAAATGCATGTCCCAGACTCTGTGAAATGTAACTGATTGTCTTGGTCAGCCCTAAAGGCCCCATCACCTTTAATATGGTTTATGGATACAGTAAATCATTTTTATCCAAGCCTGAGCTATGGGGTAAACAAAGAGTTCTCTGAGCTGGGTTTTATAAATGCCATAAATAAGCCTACACATATTGTCTAATTACTCAGCATTATGAGTTGGTATACACCCAAGTCTGGTATTGTTTGAAAGGCATAGTCTAAGCTTTATTTTGGTGTGTAATATGTTGGGTTCAAAGCAGTTTAAGATCTGTAAAGGAGGTCAGACATACAGCATGCTTTAAGGTCTCACAACCCAGCAGAATATAACCATTATTAAAGCTGTCTACTTTCAGATCTCTGAAGGGCTATATGAACAAGAATGTTCTCTGAGGTAGGCCTTAAGGTACCCTTTAATATGGTTTATGGATACAGTAAATCATTTTATCCAAGCCTGAGCTATGGGGGTAAACAAAGAGTTCTCTGAGCTGGGTTTTATAAATGATTTAAGCTATAATAAGCTTTATTTCACCCTTTTGTGTGCATAAGATCAACCTATTTCACAATGTGGTCATCATTTGAGCTTGAGTTAACATTATGAGATTGAGCTTGAGTTAATATTATTGACCGTCTTCTTTTTTAAAATTCCTCCTGTGTCTTCTTTTTGGTTTCCTAGGTAAGGCTCCTCTGAATAGAAGCAGAGCAGGCTTCTGTTCAGCAGGTGTCTGAAGATTTCTGGTGAGGCTTTTCTCATGTCTTCTATGAATAAAATGCTGTTTTGTGGCTTTAAGTTTCCTCATATGTGGGGAAGGTCAGCAATAGTGCTAAACCATCCCCAAATTATGCCGCTTTTCCACTACCAATGCGGCTGAGTTGGGCTGAGCCGTGCCGTGCTGAGTTGGGCTGAGTCGAGCTGAGCAGGGCTGTTGGAGTTGCATTTCGACTACAACCACGCTGAACCGTGCTGGCTGGAAGTGGGTGGACACATTGGGTGGAGTTAGCGAAAGTGGGTGGACATCACGTGATGTCGTTAGGCGGCGCAAACAGTGACATCAGTGACCTTTTAAGCGGTAGTCTCATGACCCGGAGAGTAAACAATAAACATGGAGGACATGGAGTCGTTAGTGTTGCTGGTTTTGGTGCTGTGGCTTGTTGTCAACGACAACGCCAACAGATACTGGCAAGAGTGTATAGATGAGGCGAGGCGCATAAGGCTTCATAATTCTCGTAATTCGTAATTCTTCTTCTTCTGGGTTTACGGTGTTTACAGATCCCAGTGTGCTCGCAGGGCATGTGTGGGCATGTGAGGACATGCCTCCTCACCAATCAGTGGACAGGGGAGTGTCTGCTCACGCCCCTAGCCTCACTCAGCTCGGTTTGGCTCGCTTCAGCCCCACTCCAAAACCGTGCGAGTTTTGGGTGCTAAGCAGGGCTGAAGCGAGCTGAGTCATGCTGTTCTGAGATAGTCGAAACGCGAGCCATGTCGGGCTGAAGTGAGCTGAAGCGAGCTGAAGTGAGCTGAAAAAGGGTAGTGGAAAAGGGCCATTAGTTAATTTTTGAGTTCTTGGTTTTAAAGGTCTAATGATGATGTAAGAGCCAGTTTTCCTTTTATTTCTTGTCATGCCATAATTGTCCATTGGGGGCACCATGATGTAATTGGTCACAGCAATATATGGGGGAACCTTTGTTCAGGTGACAGGTGTTGTCTGACGGAGGGGAACACATACAGTTTTGACCGCTATGCTCGGCGTTTGTATGTGAACTTTCTGGCATGCTTTATTTGCATTTAATGGACTATTGTGAATGATGCTGACTTGGGATGTATTGCTATTGGATGCACTTCAAGACTGCAGTGAGCCACAATAAATGCGCAAAAGAAAGAAGATGCTTTGTTTGTTTATTTATGCATACAAGTGAGTCCACCTGCTGAGCAAGCACGTCAGATTGGTGTTGGTTAAGCAACGCCTCAGAGGCTTCAAGTGTTAGTCTTAGCCTCTACATCTAAAGTCAAAACTGTGCCTCACTCCATTGAGATGGAACAAGATTTATCAAAGTGGATTTAGCTGTTCATCATGCGACTGGTCTGGAGATACAGGAAGATCTGACTTTACTACGGAGCCGGGGAAAGGAGTCCTGCTTCAGCATCGCAACACTGGATCAACACAGTGGAGGATGACCCTGCTTTTTGCTGAACGTCTTCTAGGCTTATTTGCTTCGGAGTGAAGGCACCCAATGAGGTATGTGTAGCGCTACCTACGAATGAATGGCCATTCAGTTTGTGTGCACACATTGTGGGTTAAAATCCAATGCATTGGTGACAGTCGGGGCGGGTAATTAATGCTGATACGTTGTTGCAAACTTTTCGAAACTGCAAATAACCATTCGGACTAATTTAATATGGATGACAATAATGTGGTAGACAGGCCCACGGAGCCGTCTGACAAATCGAACATTGAACATGTCTATGTGCAAGATGACAAACAAAAACGCGTGGTCAAATTAACTGCTAAAGTGTTTGCTGAAAAGCTGGAACGTTTACAAAATGACAGGCGAATTGTGCTGAATAAGGCTTTAAAGTTAAGAGATGCGTTGCAATGTTTTGTGAGAAAAAATGATAAATTACAGGTTGAATGTGTTTTTAATGACTTGTTGAAAAAATGTGACGAAGCAAAGGGTATTCATGCCTCTGTAATGAGTATGTTGCCAACTGATGAACAAGATAAACATGACGTGTGGTTTAAGGCCAAAATGATTGCTAATAATGATTTTATTTCTAAAGTGCAATTATGGGTATCAAAGTGTGATGAAAGTGTAGCGCTTGATGCTGCCACTGGTATTGATGATGGTGTTAACCCTGAAGACAGTGTCTCAAATGTAGCCAGCAGACAGTCAGGGAGAAGTGCTAGTAGTGGTAGATCTAGCACTGCTTCCTCTAGGACCAAGGCAGTGGTGGAGAAGGCAGTACTGCAAGCTCGTTTGGCTGCTTTAAAGGACAAGCATGCACTCGAGGAGCAAGAGCAGCAGAGAAGGAGGAGAAAAGAGCAACAGGAATTGGAAACCATGATTGCTGAATCCACCCCAGATAGCAGAGGGTCGTTGATTCGACGTGGAATCATCGGCATGTTCTTTGACCTATACGCCGTCGAATCACCATCGATCACCGACGTTGATTCAACACCGCTTTGCTCATACGAGTTTCCGTTGAAACGACGTTGAAAAGTGGCTGGTGGTCAACAGAGAATAGACCCCCTTTCACCCTTTATTCAACTACGTATTTCGGTCGATTTATAATTGAATTTTCGGCGATGATTCATCCAACTTTACTTCCTGTTTTATGTACAACAGGAAGGCTACAAATTAAGCAAAACAGGCTAAATTAAACTAGCTAACAATAAAGCATCGGGGCTCTTGCCTAGGATGAACACACACATGCATACTTCAACCATGAAAGTGAAACTTAATTTATATCAATGTGCGTAGGCTACGTCCTGTTTAATGTACAACAGGATATAAAAATGCATGCAACAATGCACCTCTCCTAATGTTTGTCAAGCTATCTAATGAGGCATAACTTTTAACATTTATAAGGAACAGAACACACTTGAACAAGTTCTTA
Source organism: Neoarius graeffei (assembly GCF_027579695.1). Taxonomy (NCBI): domain Eukaryota; kingdom Metazoa; phylum Chordata; class Actinopteri; order Siluriformes; family Ariidae; genus Neoarius; species Neoarius graeffei. Next base: position 11,241,322 of record NC_083587.1, read on the forward strand.
GAAACATTTTATGATTTATTTATAATTGTGGCCTATTCCTCCTGCGGCGCAGACCTGTACATGGAAACAGAAAAACATAACCAAAATTAATTTGATGCAGCATTGATAAAGAAAGTCAGCAGTAGGCTATGGGTTTCTAAATGCCACCCTACCTCATTATTTGGACATGGGGAAAAACTATATTTAAAATCCAAAGAGGGATGGAGGGAGGAAAATTAAAACAAAAGAAAGAAATGAAATATAGAGTAGAGAATATTTGATAAAATTAAGGATGTTTTTATTCAGTAAACATTTAAAAAAATGTTCTACAACACTCTAGCCTAGTGACTTACCAGTAACAAAATAGACTTGAAGTATTCAGATCCGCTCTGCATAAAGCAGCTAAATCCTCTGTCTCCCGGCAGAAAGCTCCTTGGTTTGCTTGTGTCTCAATCACAGCTGGTATTCTGTAGAAAGACTTCTTTTCACCTTTCCCATCAGCTTTGTTAGAACACCCTAACACAGCACAAAAGTTTACCATTGTAGGTTTATGATGATCCAAGTGCCTCGTGGGTTCACATACTGCGCGCTGCCGTTATTTCCCCCAAATCACGAGTTTGTTGGTCTTCCAATGTGGCGCAGGGTTTGTTTACTTCCGGTTTCAGGTGACGTCAGTGAAAGGGGTCTAATGGGGGCATTACCGCCACCCACTGGATTGGGGTGTAAAGCAGTCTGAACAAAACGTGTAAACATAAACATAGGAGAAATGAACCCGTTTTTCTAACTCGTCCTCACTTAGTCTACTTTTCTTTTTTGATTAGTCTGGATTTGATATTGTAAATTTAAATGTGAATCAATGTATATTCATCGGACATGAACAAATGAATAAATCTTGAGTAATCTTGAGGCGTGTGTGTCCGGGGCGCGGTGTCGCGGGGGGGGATCGAACGAACCCTCCGATCCCCCCTGGCTACGGGCCAGTTGCTCATCCTACCAATGTTGAAAACTGGCCGGCAAAAGTGACGATGGTTCAACGTCAGATATTCAACCTTCTCTGACGGTCGACAGATCAACCTTTACCCACGTTGATTCAACGGTGATAAATCGACCCTCTCAGATGGCGGAGAAATCGACGTTTCACGGCGCCGTTTTAACGTTGATTTTCTGACGTACGACGGAAACCGACCATTCTGACCAAAACTCTACGTCGTTTCAACGACCCTCTGCTATCGGGGACTGCTAAGCTTGCAGTTCTCCAGGCCTCTGACAATCAAAGCTGTGCTAAAGCATCCAACGCAATGAATTCCTACTTGGAGGAAAACAGGAGAAAAACGTCACATGAGTTAAACCCAAAGGCAGACGAATTCATGTATCCACCTCAAAGGAAATGCATGCACAAGGAGTCAGTGCTTTCAGCATACTCAAAGGCACCAGGGGCATCACAGCAGAAAAGTGGAGCACAGCCCACAGTTAGGTCAAAGCAACACACCAATCTCAATATGCAGAATCTTCAGCACACCTTGGGCACAGGACTACAATCCACACAAGTCACCAACTTACCAGCACCTAACCTCCTCTCAGTAATGCAACAGCAAAATGAAATAACATCTGCACTGGTTAAACAACAACAGCTAGCATCACTGCCAGCAAGGGACATACCTCTGTTTGATGGAGATCCTCTTCAGTACATTTCATTTATGCATGCATTCGAGCAAGGAGTGGAGGAAAAGGCCAGCCAAAATGACTGTCTGTACTATTTGGAACAGTTCACTAGGGGGCAGCCAAGGGAGCTTGTTCATAGTTGTCTACACATGATGCCTGACCTGGGCTATGCAACAGCAAAACATCTGCTACAAGAGCACTTCGGCAACAAGTACAAAGTCGCCATGGCATACATTGAGAAGGCTTTGTCCTGGGCTCCAATAAGGAATGAAGATGTCTCTGCATTAAAGGCCTATTCCCTCTTTTTGAGAGGCTGCTGCAACATCATGGCAGAACTTGACTATATGCAAGAGTTGGACATGCCAAGTAACATTCGGGCAGTTGTCATCAAGCTGACGTTTAAGCTCAGAGAGTGATGGAGGAGCATTGCACATGACAATCTGGAAGCAACAGGCAACAGGGCTCTATTTAACGACCTGGTCAAAGTGGTCAAAAGACATGTTAGTGTCTTGTCGGACCCTTTGTATGGCAACATTAATGACACACCACCTGGACCAAATGGAGGAAGAGTTGCCAGTAGGCCAAGGTCTTATATAGAGCAAAGGACTAAAGGAAAAAGTTTTGCCACTACCATCGCACCTGTGGAGTCTGAACAGGCCAGAGGCTCGAGGACCATTTCATCAAGATGTATCTATGCTGCAGCCCCAACTTGTGCATGTTGTGCTCAAAGTCACTCGTTAGACCGCTGTGAGCAGCTGAAGTGCATGAAACATAGGGACAAGATCGATTTTCTAAAGGAGATAGACTTGTGCTTTGGCTGCCTGCATGCTGGGCATATGAGCTGAAATTGTGAGCAGTGCTTAACCTGTGAGACATGTGGGCAAACACATCCCACTACTCTTCATGTTGACAGGAGTGATGCAACAAACAGCAAACGCACAGGACAAGTCCAGGCCAGTTCCTTCACAGCATCTGATGGACCTACAGGGTCACGTCCAGCCGCGGAGACATGTGGACAGACAGGGGCCGGAAGAGATCGCTGTCTGTTGTCAATCCTCCCGGTGCAAGTCAAATCTGCTAAAGGGGACAAAGTGATCCAGACATATGCATTCCTAGACCCGGGCAGTTCAGCCACCTTTTGTTCAGAGCAGCTTATGCAAAGGCTCCACCTTGATGGGAAAAGAACACAGTTTCTACTCCAAACAATGGGGCAAGAATGAGTGGTGCCATCATACTTACTCGTTGGCTTGGAGGTCTCTGGCATTAATGGTGACATGTTCTATGAACTTCCAGAGACCCTGACACAGAGGAAAATGCCCATAAGCACTGACCACATCGTAACTACTGGAGACCTGGTGCAGTGGCCATACCTGGCGAGAGTTGATGTTCCCAAGATAGAGGCTGGCATCGACTTGCTGATTGGCAGCAACGTACCCAAGATACTGGAGCCTTGGGAAGTCATAAACAGCTGTGGGAATGGCCCTTACGCTATAAAAACAGCATTAGGATGGGTCGTGAATGGTCCTATACATGAGGATTGCAGCCTTAGTGCTGAGCATACACCTGCATTGGTTAATAGGAGTTCCGTGCACAGGCTGGAGGAGATGCTGACCAATCAGTACAACCATGACTTCAATGAGAGGGCTACAGAGGAGAAGGGGTTGTCGAGAGAGGATAGGAAGTTCATGGAGATTGTGGAAAGGTCGGTGATTCTCCAAGACAACCACTACCAGTTGAAGTTGCTCTTTAAAGGAGATGTGTGTCTGCCCAATAACTATACTGTGGTGAAACAAAGAATAATAGGCCTGAAAAGGAAGTTCCTGAAAAACAAGCAGTTCTTTGAGGAGTATAATGCCAACATTACCGAGATGGTGAACAGAGGCTATGCAGAGGAGGTACCTACCAAGCAACTGAGTGGCAGCAGCGGCAAAGTCTGGTACATTCCTCACCACAGCATTCGTCATCCCAGGAAAAGGACTCTCCGAGTCGTGTTCGACTGTGCTGCAACGTTCCAGGGAACCTCACTGAATCAGCAGCTCTTGCAAGGCCCCAACCTCAAAAAACATTGTTTGGAGTTCTTCTGAGGTTCAGACAGCATCCCGTGGCCATCATGGGAGATGTGCAAGCAATGTACCATCAAGTCAGAGTCCCACAGGAGGACAGAGATTGCTTGTGCTTCCTGTGGTGGCCTGAAGGGGATCTTACCAAAGATGTGGTAGTGTTTCGCATGACTGTGCATCTATTCGGTGCCGTCTCCTCTCCGAGCTGTGCCATCTTTGCTCTGAGGAAAACTGCTGATGACGGTCAAGCTGACTTCCCAGAAGAGGTGGTGTCAACTGTGAAAGAGAATTTTTATGTTGACGACTGCCTAAAAAGTGTGGCATCTGACAAAGAGGCTTTGTCAATGGTGAAACATCTGACCACACTCTGTCAGAGGGGAGGATTTACTCTGAAAAAATGGACCAGCAACAGCCGCGCTGTCCTGCAAGCTCTCTCTGAGGACCAGTGAGCTAAGGACCTAAAGGAACTCGACATGGATGAACTCCCTGTCGAGAGAGCTCTTGGCCTGAGGTGGTGTGTCGAAGAGGACACTTTTACATTCAAGCTGGACATGCATCAGAGGTCATGCACTAGAAGAGGAATGCTGTCTGTCTCCAGCTCAGTCTATGATCCCATAGGCTTTCTTGCACCAGTCATGTTGCCTGCAAAACTTATGCTGCAAGAGCTATGCCGAAAAAACATTGGCTGGGATGACACCATACCTCAAGACCTTCTGCATCAGTGGACAGGGTGGCTGGAGGAGTTGGAGATGCTGTCAGAGTTTCACATCAGCAGATACATTAAGCCAAAAGGATTCAGGGATATTGTCCAAGCTCACCTGCATCACTTCTCAGATGCGAGTGAATCAGGTTATGGTGCAGTCACTTACCTCAGAATGCAGAATAGCCAAAATGACATTCATGTTGCATTTCTGATGGGTAAAGCCAGAGTAACTCCATTAAAGGCTGTCACCATCCCTCGCTTAGAGTTGACCGCTGCAGTTCTGGCTGTTTGGGTTGACCTGATGCTGAAAGCTGAGCTTCGGATCCCACTACAACTGTCAGTCTTTTGGACAGATAGCACGTCAGTACTCAAATACATAAGAAATGAGGACAGGTGCTTCCATACCTTTGTGGCGAGCAGGGTCACAACCATAAGGGAGTCAACAACACCTTCCCAATGGCATTACATCTGCACTAAGGACAACCCAGCTGATGATGCGTCCAGAGGACTGAGGGTCCAGCCATTCATCGATCACAACAGGTGGATACAGGGTCCAAGTCTGGTACATCGTCCAGAACAGGACTGGCCATGTGATATGGTGGACACCGTGATCAGGCCGGACAACCCAGAGGTCAAGAAGGAGGCTGTAGTGAATGCAGTCAATGTGAATACATCCTCTGACAGCACCAGCCATCTTATCACCTACTTCTCAGACTGGAGGAAACTGAAAGTAGCAGTAGCCTGGTTTTTGAGACTAAGGAAGCTACTTCTGTGTAGGGTTCGCAGAAGGAAGGAGTCAGACACTGCCAGCAGCACACAGGATGCTGCAGAACGCGAAGGAAGCTTGACTGTTGAAGATCTGTGCGAGTCTGAGTCTGCTATAATTCGCTTCTGTCAGCATCAAAGGTTCGAAGAGGAAATGGCTGCCTTATCTGCAGGGAAGACGGTCAGTAAACAAAGCGTGCTCTACAGGCTGGACCTGAAACGGGAGGCCGGGCTCCTAAGAGTTAGAGGGCGACTCACCAGAGGTTCTCTGCCAGAGGAAGTAAAACGTCCACTCATTCTGGCAAAAGGTCAACATGTGGCGACTCTTTTACTGCATGACCTCCATCAGCGGCTTGGCCATAGTGGTCAGAATCACATGCTGTCCATGCTGAGAAGAAAATACTGGGTCACTGGTGCTAACTTTGCAGTTAGGAGAATTGTGGCTGAATGCTGTACCTGCAGGAGATACAATGGTCGGATGGGGGCGCAGAAGATGGCAGACCTGCCAAAGGAAAGGATTCTTCCCGACCATCCACCCTTTACAAATGTGGGCCTTGACTACTTTGGACCGATAGAGGTGAAGAAAGGTCGTGGTACAGTCAAGCGCTACGGCGTAATATTCACCTGCCTGTCCAGTAGAGCGGTCCACCTAGAAGTAGCATGCTCTTTGGATACTGATGCCTGTATTAACGTGCTGCACCGTTTCATCTGCCGAAGAGGTCAGGTTGCCCATATCCAGTCCGATAATGGCACCAACTTCATTGGGGCAGAGAGAGAGCTCAGAGAGGCGCTTTCATCCCTCAACCATACACAAATTGAAGGAGCAATGTGACAAAAGGGAGTCAAGTGGAGCTTCAATCCTCCAGCAGCGTCACACTTTGGCGGTGTCTGGGAGCGTGCGATACGCATGGTGAGGAGGATTCTCAATTCAGTTCTTCGGCAACAGAGGCTGGATGATGACGGACTCCACACAGTTATGTGTGAAGCGGAGGCCATATTGAATGACCGGCCCATCACCAAGCTGTCTGCTGACCCAAACGACCTTGAACCTCTCACTCCTAATCATATCCTCTTAATGAAAGGAAGGACCTCTCTACCACCAGGGCTGTTTGATCAACATGACTTGTATATCAAGAGGAGATGGAGGCAAGTTCAATACATCTCGGATCTTTTCTGGAAGCGATGGATACGTGAATACCTCCCAATGCTTCAGGAGAGGCAGAAATGGAACGAACATAAGGAAAATCTCAAACAAGGAGATATTGTCATCATTATGGATCCTACGGCTCCATGTGGCTCATGGCCACTTGCAAGAGTTTTGGAAACATACCCTGACAAATGGGGGTTTGTCTGCTCAGTACGCCTCCAGACAAAGAGTAACATAATTGATAGACCTGTTGCTAAGCTCTGCCTGCTGTACGAACCTCCAGGTTAGTAAGTTAGAAAGGGTACTCAATTATGTGTGTCAACTGGAGTAATGTGTACCTCATTATGTACCCATTGTTTGTTTGGTTTTTTTTCACTGACTCTTTAATTATGTGTGTTTGTGAATTGTCATGTTTGTATGACAACCATTTCAATTAGGGGCCGGGGTGTAAGAATCTTAACTTCGGTTCAGTTAAAAATGACCTTCTGTCTCGGCTGGACATTGTTTGGGAACATTTTGTTTATTTTGATATGAAATGTGTATTTTTGATCAGAGATGTGTCTGAACGACGCCAAGGTCTGTTTTGATGTCAGATTGACCCACACACACTTTAATGTTGGATGTAATGGTAGCCTTATTGCTGAACAAAGAGTTAAGACTTTATATTTTAGAGCTTTTTAAGATCCTTTATTATTTTGGACTATTGCATATACTATGGCAGTGATTGTAAACTGTTCCTGTGTAGCCTGACCTTCATCCAGTGGAGAAGAACACTTCTTTGTTAGACCAAACATAGTCTTTGTTTAAAACATTGTCGTAAAAACATCTCGCGTGCTTTGACGTGCGTAAATGAAATTGCTGAATTGCTGAAATATTATTTTGCTTATGATTGAAGGTTTCATTCATACACACACATACATATGGAATTAAGATGTGATTTGCTGACCTAGCACATAGACACAGATATCAAAATGATGTCACTCACTCACACCCTCCCATAGACACACACACACACACACCCCTCTCTGAGGTCACATACAAACACACACACACATTTGACGGACACAATAGCCGTTTGGAGAGATTATGATTTGTTATAAAAGGTGTTTGTAATCTTTCATCTTTGGCGAGAATACTGTGAATAAACAGCAGTTAAACCAATCTCTGGTTCTCTGTTTTTTTTTGCGGTGTTCCGTCCCAGACATCTGGGTGGTACGAGGGCGGGGGTCCCGAGAAATAAGTTGACCGATTGACCGTTTCAGACTGGGTTGAACCCCAACAGCCAGTTTTCCTTTTATTTCTTGTCATGCCATAATTGTCCACTGGGGGCACCATGATGTAATTGGTCACAGCAATATATGGGGGAACCTTTGTTCAGGTGACAGGTGTTGCCTGACGGAGGGGAACACATACAGTTTTGACTGCTATGCTCGGCATTTGTATGTGAACTTTCTGGCATGCTTTATTTGCGTTAATGGACTATTGTGAACGATGCTGACTTGGGATGTATTGCTATTGGACGCACTTCAACATTGCGGTGAGCCACAATAAATGCGCAAAAGAAAGAAGACGCTATGTTTGTTTATTTATGCATACAAGTGAGTCCACCTGCTGAGCAAGCGTGTCAGATTGGTGTTGGTTAAGCAACGCCTCAGGGGCTTCAAGTGTTAGTCTTAGCCTCTATAGATGATATAATCTATACATATTGTTGTCATTTTAAATGCATTAAGTGAGACAACATGTGTTTTGCCATTTGTGGAGACCAGTGTATGTTGTCATGTATGGTTTGAAACATTGCTTTTCAATAAACCTGGTTGCAAACCGCAGGTTGATGGGAGGGTCTAACCTGTATGTAGCCCCACCCTCATTTGCATTTCTGTAACTATAAATACCAGAGGCAGAATCTAGGCCACTCTACCCTGAAGTTCTGCTGGAGACTGCTCAATACTCTGCCAGATTTCATTGTCATTGCTTTGAGCCTTTTGCTGGAGATTCTGCAGAAGATATTTCCATTACTGCTACTACTAAAAAGCTTTATTCCTTTACCACAAAAGCAATTTTAATTGCTACTTGCCTTTGAGTCTTGTGCTCAGAGTTTGACCTTCTTTGTCTTCAATTTGTCCAATTTGTCATTGCTGAGATATGGATTCAAAGTAAGGAACATTAATGCTTGGATATTGTTTTGTAAATAGGTGCAGCTAGTTTTGCTTTTGTGATGTTCAGAGTATATGCTTAGCTTTTGAATAAGACCAATTGTGTTTTTCTTGTTTGTACCTTTCATGCACCTTTTTTTAATCAAACTATTGTGAATTAACCTATTATTATTCCTATATTAACCATATTTACTTAATGCCTTTTTTTCTTTTTCCAGGAAACCTATATGCAGGCACCATTTGCTTTGCCCAGTCTGTTTTAGGACCCATGAAACACTGTCTTGTCATCTGCTCAGATTGGGCATGAAAAACAGCCCTGAAGCTGCCATTGAAACAGTGGTCGAAAAGGCCAAGAATGACATTTTCCATCTCCTGAAGGATAGCAGAACTTTTGATTATGTGGTCCTTACTCAAATACTGGCTGATGGCAATCCTATCCAAAGGTTGGTGGCTTCCACATTAATTTTTGTTTAATCTACACTGTAAAAAATGTCCGTAGAATTAACAGGGAATTTATGTAAAATCATGACATAAAAAAACTGTAAATACAAAAACAATGAAGCAGTGTGTAATTTACATCAATATACTGTAAAACTCCTCACCAAATACCACTGTTAATTTAACAGTAAGAATATGTTGAATTGATCATATTTTTTTGTAGAATTTACAAATTGTTGTAGTTTAAACACAGACAAACTGTAATACTAAAACAGAATGTGATAGTTAAAATTACATAATTGCCCTGTTAAAAAAAATACAAACACGGCCACTGTCGTGGCTCAGTCGACTAAGGCGCCATACCGTGAATCTGGGGACCCGGGTTCGATTCTGACCCAAGGTCATTTCCCAGTCTCTCTCTAGCTCATTTCCTGTCTCTACACTGTCCTATTCAATAAAGGTGAAAAAAGCCCCCCCCAAAAAAATCTGTCTAGTAGATCATTGAAACCAGCATACAAAAATCCCGTTGTTTTTACGGAAAAAAACTGGCAGCTGGAGTCACCAGAAAAAATCCGTAAAATATACAGCAAAACGGTAATTGCTTTTACGGTACAGCTTGTACATTTTACAGTTAAATCCAGCATATAAAACACTGGACTTCTGTTATATTTGCTACTTTAAACTGTAAAATGTACATGCTGTGCTGTAAAAGCAATTACCGTTTTGCTGTATATTTTACGGATTTTTTCTGGTGACTCCAGCTGCCAGTTTTTTTCCGTAAAAACAACGGGATTTTTTTTACAGTGTAGGGTTATTCCATATATGCCATTCCTTACATTGAATAATCAACGACCTATTTACATCTGACTGAGGGAGGTGATAATGGGGCTGTAAGGATAATGTACCTAATTTGGAGAATGCTGACATTTCCAGAGCCAAGGCCAGGGAGCAGACGAACAGGCTAAACCGACTGTCTGCTAGCTGCACAGAGTCGTCACTCAGGGCCCACTACATCGAGACTGTGTCTGTTCCCCGAGCTCAACAAAAAGGTAGAAATTTTCAGAGAGTTTGTTCCAGTAACCTAATCAATATAAAATTAGATCATACTGACTGTACAGCTGCTGCCAGCACCTTTGATCTAAAGGTGGGGCTATTAAATATTAGATCTCTTACATCTAAAGCGCTAATGGTTAATGAACTCATTACTGATCAGGAGTTTAATGTACTGTGTTTAACAGAAACATGGATTAAGCCAAATGAATATATAGCATTAAATGAAGCGAGTCCTCCTGGATACAGTTATATACACCAGCCTCGTCTAACTGGCAGAGGAGGAGGCGTCGCGGTTATTTATAACGATTATCTAGGTGTAACACACAAACCTGGTTATAAATTTAATACATTTGAAGTTCTTCATAATCATATAATGTATGTAGCCTCGAAAAATAAGTCTACCCAGTTAATTCCATTGCTTATTATTTACAGGCCCCTGGGGCCATATTCTGAGTTTCTTTCTGAATTTGCAGATTTTATCTCAGATTTGGTTATTTCCTTAGACAAAGCTTTAGTTGTCGGAGATTTTAATATTCACTTCGATAACCCAGAAGACCCTTTAAAAACAGCGTTTGTGTCCATCTTAGATTCAGTCGGGATTAAGCAGAATGTCATAGGACCGACCCATAATGGTGGTCACACCCTCGATCTAATACTAACATTCAGATTAAACGTAGACAATATAGTCATACTTCCACAGTCTGAAGTTATCTCAGATCATTGTCTCATCTCATTCAAACTATGTCTGAGTAATAATATATGCACCTCACCACGCTATTGTATTAAACGTACTTTCACGTCAACTACTGCACAGAGCTTTATAAATGATCTCCCAGAGCTGTCAACTTTGATTGGGTCACTGTCAGCCCCTGCAGAACTTGATCAGGCAACTGAATGCTTAGAGTCAACATTCCGCCATACTTTAGATAATGTAGCTCCTCTAAAAAGGAAAATGGTCAGAGACAAAAAAATTAGCACCCTGGTATAATGATGACACTCGCACATTAAAACAGACCACTCGAAAATTGGAACGTAAATGGCGTCAAACAAAATTGGTAGTGTTCAAATTAGCTTGGAAGGAGAGCTTCCTGAAGTATAGAAAAGCTCTTAGTGCTGCGAGATCAACATATTTCTCCTCCCTAATAGAAGATAACAAAAATAATCCTAGATTCCTATTTAATACTGTAGCAAAATTAACCAGGAATAAGTCCACTATCAACACATGCACACCTGCAGTATGTAGTAGCAACGACTTCATGAATTTTTTTTAATGACAAAATTGAGAATATCCGACAAAAAATTCAAACTACTAATTTAAGGTTAGACAATGAAAGTGACCTTGTAGTTAACAATATAACTGTATCAGATCATCAGTTAGAATGTTTTACTCCCCTAAAAGAAACTGAATTACTTTCATTAATCTCTACATCAAAAGCCTCAACTTGCGTACTAGATCCTTTACCGACACATCTATTCAAACAGATAATGCCTGGAGTAATTGAACCGCTTCTAAAAATAATAAATTCTTCTCTTATGATTGGCTATGTACCCAAATCCTTTAAACTAGCAGTTATCAAACCCCTGATTAAAAAACCTGACCTTGATCCCTGTCAGCTGTCCAATTATCGGCCAATATCAAACCTTCCCTTTATCTCCAAGATCCTTGAAAAAGCTGTGGCACAGCAGTTATACTCATATTTACATAGGAATAACATCCATGAAATGTATCAGTCAGGATTTAGACCTCATCATAGCACAGAGACAGCACTGCTTAAAGTAGTAAACGACCTACTGTTGGCGTCTGATCAGGGCTGTGTCTCGCTACTTGTGTTGCTTGACCTTAGTGCAGCATTTGATACCATTGATCATTCCATTCTTCTGGATAGACTAGAAAATGTTGTGGGAGTTAAGGGAATGGCCCTCTCCTGGCTCAGGTCTTATCTAACTGATCGTTATCAGTATGTTGATATAAATGGTGATATTTCTAGACGTACCGAGGTAAAGTTTGGTGTTCCACAAGGTTCTGTCTTGGGTCCACTGCTTTTTTCTCTATATATGTTACCTCTGGGCGATATTATTCGTAAACATTGTATTAGTTTCCACTGTTATGCTGATGACACACAGTTGTATGTCTCTGCAAAACCTGATGAGAGACACCAGCTTTATAGAATTGAGGAATGTGTTAAGGACATTAGACACTGGATGCTTATAAATTTCCTTCTGCTTAACTCTGACAAGACTGAAGTACTTGTGCTAGGACCACATACAGCTAGAAGTAAGTTTTCTGATTACACAGTAACTCTGGATGGCCTTTCTGTTTCTTCACGTGCAGCAGTAAAAGACCTCGGAGTGATTATTGACCCCAGTCTTTCATTCGAAACTCACATTGATAACGTCACCCGGATAGCTTTCTTTCATCTCAGAAATATTGCAAAGATAAGAAATTTAATGTCATTGCATGAATGAGAAAAACTAGTCCATGCTTTCATTACCTCCAGGTTGGATTATTGTAATGCCTTACTGTCTGGATGTTCCAATAAGTGTATAAACAAGCTCCAGTTAGTTCAAAATGCCGCAGCAAGAGTCCTTACTAGAACTAGAAAATATGACCACATCACGCCTGTCTTATCCACACTGCATTGGCTCCCAATCAAATTTCGTATTGATTATAAAATACTACTATTGACCTTTAAAGCACTAAATGGTCTCACACCACAGTGAGTGAACTTCTGCTCCTCTATGACCCGCCACGCCTACTTAGATCAAAAGGTGCAGGCTATCTGCTGGTACCTCGTATAGTGAAGGCTACATCAGGGGGCAGAGGCTTTTCTTACAAAGCCCCACTGTTATGGAACAGCCTTCCAAGTAATGTTCGGGAATCAGACACAGTCTCAGCATTTAAGTCTAGGCTGAAAACATATCTGTTTAGTCAAGCCTTTTGTTAATGGTGTTTATGAGGTAAAGGAGTAGATCTGGAGGGTCCTCAGACATAGAGTGTTTTGGTAAACTGGGATGTATGGATGCTGTCAGTCCCCACTCGCTTGCTCACTCGAGTTTGTTGACGGTGTAGTGGCTGGCTGCTTTATGTCCCGGGGCTCCCTCATGCCTGTGTTACCTTCTGGCTCTCTCCTTTTAGTTATGCTGTCATAGTTAGTTGCCGGAGTCCCTGCTTGGACTCGGTGCAATATGTATACTGTTCCTACTTATTCAGGTGACATTGGGCATACCTAACCACCTGTGTTTTCTTTCCCTCCCCCCCACCCCAAATCTGTCCCTCTGAGTTACATGGAGTCAACAGGAAATCTTTTGGTGGAGACGGTGGAGACCTCGACTGGCTATCGTAGCCTGCAGGGAATCGGCCGTCAGACATTCTGTCGCATGTCCCAGACCCGGTGAAATGTAACTGAATTGTCTTGGCCAGGCCTAAGGGTCCCATCTGCATCTCATCATTGCTGAGGAGTGTGCTCCCATCACCCAATCAAGCATCCAGCCAGAGCAGGTCATGATATATTTTTTACCATATTAACATGCCATTGTGTGTTATGCATGATGTAAAGACTCTCGTCTCTGCGAGCCTACCACACAGATTTAATACTTGTCATTTTTAGGGCATACCTAACAACGTGTTTTCTTTCTCTCTCTCTCTTCCCCCCCCATCTGTCCCTCTGAGTTACATGTTGATCCTGGGATTGAGATGCTGGCCTCTTCTGCCCCTCAGACCTGCTTGATCCATCCTGGTGCCCTGTGTCTGGTCGGAGTTTTATTGCCCCACTCCTGTAAAGGACGGCCCCATGAGGACAGTTGAGGGTTATACCTGTTAAAACTGTTAATATTATAGTCAGGCTGTCTGTTGTTGCCCAAATGAGGATGGGTTCCCTTTTGAGTCTGGTTCCTCTCGAGGTTTCTTCCTCATGTCGTCTGAGGGAGTTTTTCCTTGCCACCGTCGCCACAGGCTTGCTCATTGGGGATAGATTAGGGATAAAATTAGCTCATGTTTTAAGTCGTTCAAATTCTGTAAAGCTGCTTTGCGACAATGTTTATTGTTAAAAGTGCTGTACAAATAAACTTGATTTGATTTGATTTCCCCATTCCCCCAATGGGCCAAATGCTTTTGTTTTGGTTAATGGCTCTCCTTTCGTTCTGATTGATAGCTCTGTGCTGCTGCTGCTGCTGCTGCTGTGTGTGTGTGTGTGTGTGTGTGTGTGTGTGTGTGTGTGTGTGTGTGTGTGTGTGTGTGATGAAAGCATAAAAAATAGTTGTTTTGATTATGAAAACAATTACCTTTTACTAGTTTGATTTCACACACTTTAGTTCATTAACCATTTTCAAATGTCTTGTTTTCCTTATTGAAAGATTGATTGAGGAGCTGGAGCGTCATCACTTGGTTGTGACTAGAATCCCACCCTCTCTGCCCAATGCCGAACCAGCCACCGGGCATCGGCAACCTGAAACTGTAACTGGACCCCAGGGTGAGCCGTCTGGAGAGTTTGATGGGGACTTGGCATCTAACAGCAGTGGTGAGGTGTTTCAATGGTGAGAGTCTCAGTTTCACAACTTATCTGATGATGTGTGTTTTTCAGTGTGGCTCACATTAAATCATAACTATGCACTATGATAACAAAAGTTTTATCCCACATTGCAGTGGCCGAGATGTGAATTATTCCCACAAGGCCAAGCACAACATGCTTGAGATGGGCCTTTATAAGAGGCATTCTCTGGACCATCCACTGCTGAAGGACTTCGTCAAACACCTAGAATTAGATCTCAACAATGTCCATTACAAACAAGAGATGAGGACCATCATTACACACTCTGTGTTTATTAGAAACATTAATTAGAAAGTTCATAAAAGACGAAGCAAGAAGCAACGGTCATGATTAGAAGGTAATTTAACATTGTTTATTTCATTTTCAGGCTGAAAATGTTTCTTGGTACCTCTACTATGTCAACCCTGAGACACCATCCCTGCAGTTTGTCAATGACAGAGAGAAGCTCCGACAGTACCTACGTCACCTCTCTGATGCAAAATTAAAAAAAAAAACTCAGCAGAATTACCTCAAGAGCTTGAAAAGGTTGGTAGCAGTTTTTTTTATGATGATGTCAACAGTGTAGACAATGAATGTAAATGGTTGTTATTACATGTACATAATCCCTCTACTTCCTCTGACAGATTCCTGCATTACCACACTACGCTAACCAACCTTAGTGATGATGATGCAGCGCTCCATACAGAGTGCATGTACTTTATGGACTTCATTGATTCTCTGAAGAAAGCCACCACTAAGCTAGTGAGCAAAGAGATCACCCAAAAGAGGTTAGTGTTTGTACCCAAGTAAATGGATTAAACTACAGAACTGGCCTGCTGTAATATGATTTGTTAATACAATTGATGCGTTTTCTCATAGGCATGATATGTTGATTGAAAAAGATCAATTAACTCCACATGAGTACTGGGCTGTTCTGGAGGCTGCCAAGCAAGACTTTTTGGCAATTATGGATAAACTGTCAGTTAACAGTTGTTCAAACCCGCTGGAGTATGCAGAGTCCATCTTTGTGGTGTACTATCTTGAGGCTGTCATCATCCTGAAACACCTCCAACGACCATGCATTGTGGAGACCATGACTGTGAGTATTATTGTGCTCTATTGACAAATTTCCCCTGACTGTTTAGCCATTACATTTACTAATCAACGGGACATCCTCATTTTTTACAGGTCACTGAGTGGGTTAACAGGAAACCAGAAGGGCAGCATTTCATCATTGGGGTAAAACATCACAATGATTCATCAACTCATGTGGTCGTGTTTGCCCTGTCAGAAGACGAGCGCATAAGTTCATCACAGTGAGATCACATTTCCTGCGAGAACCTGTCAGAATGTGTTCAACAGCAGAAATTAATCTTAATTCCCTTTTTCCTCTGCCAACAGTGGTTTGAAACATACTACAGATGGGTGCATCCACATCTCCTTAGATCCATCAGGAAACGCAAGAGGGATGTGGAGGATGAGCTTTCATAATATGTCAATGTTAGTAAACTGTGGTGATACTAATACAAATATAACCCTGATTCCAAAAAAGTTGGGACAAAGTACAAATTGTAAATAAAAACAGAATGCAATGATGTGGAAGTTTCAAAATTCCATATTTTATTCAGAATAGAACATAGATGACATATCAAATGTTTAAACTGAGAAAATGTATCATTTAAAGAGAAAAGTTAGGTGATTTTAAATTTCATGACAACAACACATCTCAAAAAAGTTGGGACAAGGCCATGTTTACCACTGTGAAACATCCCCTTTTCTCTTTACAACAGTCTGTAAACGTCTGGGGACTGAGGAGACAAGTTGCTCAAGTTTAGGGATAGGAATATTAACCCATTCTTGTTTAATGTAGGATTCTAGTTGCTCAACTGTCTTAGGTCTTTTTTGTTGTATCTTCCGTTTTATGATGCGCCAAATGTTTTCTATGAGTGAAAGATCTGGACTGCAGGCTGGCCAGTTCAGTACCCGGACCCTTCTTCTACGCAGCCATGATGCTGTAATTGATGCAGTATGTGGTTTGGCATTGTCATGTTGGAAAATGCAAGGTCTTCCCTGAAAGAGACGTCGTCTGGATGGGAGCATATGTTGCTCTAGAACCTGGACATACCTTTCAGCATTGATGGTGTCTTTCCAGATGTGTAAGCTGCCCATGCCACACGCACTAATGCAACCCCATACCATCAGAGATGCAAGCTTCTGAACTGAGCGCTGATAACAACTTGGGTCATCCTTTTCCTCTTTAGTCCAAATGACACGGCGTCCCTGATTTCCATAAAGAACTTCAAATTTTGATTCGTCTGACCACAGAACAGTTTTCCACTTTGCCACGGTCCATTTTAAATGAGCCTTGGCCCAGAGAAGACGTCTATGCTTCTGGATCATGTTTAGATACGGCTTCTTCTTTGAACTATACAGTTTTAGCTGGCAACCACGGATGGCACGGTGAATTGTGTTCACAGATAATTTTCTCTGGAAATATTCCTGAGCCCATTTTGTGATTTCCAATACAGAAGCATGCCTGTATGTGATGCAGTGCCGTCTAAGGGCCCGAAGATCACGGGCACCCAGTATGGTTTTCTGGCCTTGACCCTTACGCACAGAGATTCTTCCAGATTCTCTGAATCTTTTGAGGATATTATGCACTGCAGATGATGATATGTTCAAACTCTTTGCAATTTTACACTGACTACGTTTACATGCATGTCCAAATCGAGCTGCTGTTGGTAATCGAGCAAAGGGTCCCAGCAGGGGTGCCAGAGAAATCCAATCCTACATGCACAAGTGAAATCGGGCTATTGTGCAAGGTGCATTGTGCACCCGAGCCACACGTGGTGCTACACGCCCCATCGTGTTGGTACACTTCCGGTTGTCGTCATGAAGAAGAGCTATAGTGTTGCCAGATACTGCTGACGTTTTCCAGCCCAAAACATGTTCAAATCCGCTAAAATGCACTTAAAACCCCCAATCTGGCAACACTAGGTTCCGTGTTCAAGCTGTTAGGCTTGCTCTAACAGATTATGGCTACAAACTGTCCGGCGCAGACCACTGTTTTGTAAGACAACTTATTTTGCACAATAATATTTTTCTAAAGTCCATTTTTTGCTTACAAAAAAAAAAATATTTTTTTGCTTACAATTTATGTCTTAATAAACACACAAAAAGTTCAATTGTTTTGTTTTTATTGACATTCTTCAGATGTTGGACACATATATATACACACACACACACACACAAATACAATGACTTGTTTATGTACACAATTCACAGCTATGCAACAGCTGTACAGATGTATTTGGTGATACAGTAAGTGAGCTAAATTTTAACAGTGCAAACAATGCCACAAAAAGAAAAGATTCATGCCGTTGTCATGATTCGTTGTCATGCCGACCGAGGCTGTTGTGTTTCCCGCTTGTGGGCTCGTCACTCGTCACTTCCGGAAGTAGCTCGACAAGTAGCTCGATAGGGTATACATGCACAAAGTAGCTCGGCAGAAATCGCATAAACTAGGTCGTGTAGCTCGATTCCGAGAAATCAAGTTCGGTTCAATTTCAGCCGAATTAAGGTGTATACATGGCATTTTGAACTTCGATTTCAGTCAAGCAACGGCAGAAATTCGATTCTCTCTATGTGCATGTAAACGTAGTTACTGTCGAACTCCTTTCTGATATTGCTCCACTATTTGTTGGTGCAGAATTAGGGGGATTGGTGATCCTCTTCCCATCTTTACTTCTGAGAGCTGCTGCCACTCCAAGATGCTCTTTTTATACCCAATCATGTTAATGACCTATTGCCAATTGACCTAATGAGTTGCAATTTGGTCCTCCAGCTGTCCCTTTTTTGTACCTTTAACTTTTCCAGCCTCTTATTGCCCCTGTCCCAACTTTTTTGAGATGTGTTGCTGTCATGAAATTTCAAATGAGCCAATATTTGGCATGAAATTTCAAAATGCCTCCCTTTCAACATTTGATATGTTGTCTATGTTCTATTGTGAATACAATATCAGTTTTTGAGATTTGTAAATTATTGCATTCCATTTTTATTGACAATTTGTACTTTGTCCCAACTTTTTTGGAATCGGGGTTTTATCTGTCTCCTGTGTTTCATTTACTCTACATCTTTTTAGAGTACTTCCAGACTTTCTAATTACTTTGAGGTTCTCTGTCTGCCTGCCTCACTCTCTTTCTCTGCCCCTACCAAGGCCTGCAAGGACACACAGTCACAGTTTCATAGACATCCTATTATTACGTAGACGGAGCATCCAACGTAAATTCTAAAAGCGCCGATGAGACGCGGGGCCGCCATCTTGGAGTGGTGATACGCTGCACTCAGTGTAATGCGCTGGCAGCGCTGGCTCGCATTTTTTTGTCATACATGTAGCTATTATAAAGGATAGTGGCAGGGTTATTATTCATAGTTGGCTTCACGTTAATAGAATATCCTGATATTAAATGAACAGACGTCGGAGATTGTTGAAGTTGAGGAAACGGTGATTAATATCCTCCAAAAAATGTTTGAATACTAAATACATTAGATATAAACAGCTTAACGTTTTTCTATCGGCTACAACCACCAATCTGTTGCAATGGATAGGGTAAATTCAGGTAAAGTGGGACACTTTTTTAAATAAAATGTGGTTTTAACAATCTAAATCCATTATAATGATTCAAATGTGTGTATGTTTTCTTTAAATAGATTAAGAACATATCAAAGGGGAAATTAATCTAGTCAGTGAATTTATAAGAGCCTTTTACATCCTTCAACACAATCTGACACCCCCTTCAGCAAAGCTGATGTATTCAGGTTGAGTGGGGCACTTTGTTTGGTATGTAGGACAATGTGTGATGACCATATATTGACCACAGACATTTTTTTTTGTTTTAAAGCATATCAAAACATTTATTTATAACAAATTAATGTCAAACATAAATATAACAGTGTAGTAAATGAATAAACTAGTAAATAAATAAAAAGGTAGTATATGAATAAACATTTAATAACAATATATATAATATTAGCCTACAACATTAAAACATGACTCGTGAAACCACTTATCACACTTACAGCAGGCCACCCATTCCTCCATTGCCTTTCGGTCACTTGCATCCCTCCCTCTGGTGGGGCAGCTATATTAGTGCGAAATGACATAATTCATAGTCATCTTGTAGTCACTACCCATCTACAAGTAGTTGCAGTACGACTAACACTTCATAAGGTAGTTACCTTGTGTTCAATCTATAGTCCACCTGATGTCACAGTAACCTTGCAGGACCTGGACAATTTATTGGCACAACTGCCTCCTCCATATTTGTTTTTAGGAGATTTTAATGCTCATAATCCTGCATGGGGAGGGACCTCCTCAAATGCTAAAGGCAAGGCTATGGAGGACTTCATTACTAAAACTGACTTATGCCTCTGGAATGATGGATCTTTTACCTATTTACATCCAGGCCATGGCACATACTCAGCAATTGATCTATCCATATGTGATCCTGACCTTTTTCTTGACTTTTCCTGGCGACCACTGGATGACTTATGTGGGAGTGATCATTTCCCCCTGATCATGTCATCAACTGATACAGATGCACAGTTCAGACCTCCAAGGTGGCAACTTCAAAAAGCAAACTGGAGTCTCTTTCATTACCGTTGTGATGTCCTACTGGGTCACGTGCCCCAAGATATTGACAATCCAGTCGATCACTTCACTAAAACGTTGATCTCTATTGCAGAGGAAGCTGTCCCAAAAACTTCAGGAAAGCCCCACCGCAGGTCAAACCCATGGTTTAATGATGATTGTAAAAAGGCCATTGATGCCCGGAAAAAGGCAGAGAGGGTGTTCAACAAGCACCCAACAACAGCAAATCTCACCAGATTGAAAATTGCACGAGCCCAAGCACGTAGAACTATGAATGATGCAAAATCACAAAGCTGGAGACAGTATGTTTCAAGCCTTACAAGAGATGCATCCTCAAAAAAAGTCTGGAGTTTTATTAGAAAGATGAAAACTAAAGGGGGAACTGCAAGAGTTCAACATCTAAAATGTCACACAGGTCTCTTGACATCCAAGGAAGACATTGCTGATAAACTTGCAGAGACATTTGAAAAGAATTCCTCTGTGGAAAACTGCAATCCTGAATTTCAAGCCATGCGCAGAAAGGAGGAGGCCAAAGCCCTGAACTTCTTATCAGACAACACCGAACCATACAACCAGCCATTCTCTATGGATGAACTCCTATGCGCCATAAGAAACTGTCATGACACTGCAGTGGGCCCTGATATGATTCATTATCAATTCTTGAAACACTTACCGTCCATTGTGCTATTTCATCTCCTTGCAATATTTAATGTGATTTGGGAATCAGGAACAATACCTGAGTCCTGGAAGACAGCATTTGTGATTCCCATTCCAAAACCTGGCAAAGATCATACTGATCCCACCAATTACCGTCCTATTGCATTAACCAGCTGCCTATGTAAAACTATGGAAAGAATGGTGAATAAAAGACTTGTGTGGATGATCGAGTCAGAACGACATTTGAGTGCATTTCAATATGGCTTTAGGCAAGGAAAGAGCACCATGGACCATCTTATTAGATTGGAGGCCTATATACGGGATGGATTTGTCAAAAAGGAACATGTTATAGCAGTGTTTTTTGACCTTGAAAAGGCATACGATACTACTTGGAAATATGGCATTTTAAGGAACTTGTATTACATGGGGTTCAGAGGTCGTCTGCCCATTTTTATCTCAAATTTTTTGTCTAATAGATTTTTTCAAGTTCAATTGGGTACAACTTTCTCAACACCACACTTGCAAGAACAAGGAGTTCCCCAGGGAAGCATCCTTTCAGTCACTCTATTCAGTATTAAAATCAATAGTATTGTGAAGGAAATCAACCCAAATCTTTTTTGCAGCCTGTATGTTGATGACCTCTGTATTTGTTATAGAGGAAAATACATGAGTATAATCGAAAGGCAACTCCAGCTGTGCATAAATAAAATCAGCAATTGGTCCATTGAAAATGGCTTCAAATTCTCCAAGTCCAAGACTGTTTGCACTCATTTTTGCCAACTTCGAGCTTTACATCATGACCCATTGCTGTATATGGAAGGTGCCACAATCCAAGTTGTGAAAGAGGTTAAATTCCTTGGTCTGATACTTGACAATAAACTATCCTTTATTCCACATATAAAGACTCTTAAAAAGAGATGTTTTAAATCTTTGGACATTTTAAAGGTACTGGCAAAGACAAAGTGGGGGGCAGAGTGGACTATACTGCTACGCCTGTATAGAGCACTTGTAAGATCCCGTTTGGATTATGGCAGTATTGTCTATGGATCAGCAAGACAGTCTTACATTATGATGCTGGATACTGTTCACCACCAAGGTTTAAGACTGGTCCTAGGGGCCTTTAGAACCTCTCCAGTGCAGAGTCTTTATGTAGAAGCAAGAGAACCATCCCTTAAATTGCGACGCTTGAAACTTGCACTTCAATATGCAGTCAAAATCAAAGCGAACAGAGATAACCCGGCATACCCCACTGTCTTTCAGCCACAGTATTTGGACTTTTATGAAGCCAGACCGCGGACTATCAGACCTTTCGGATTAAGAATTAAACCTTTCCTTCAGGATCTGAATATTGATCTGGATGGACTAACATCCTCTTCCCTTTGTTCCATTCCCCCTTGGACCTTGAGAAAACCTGTAATTGTGCAGGACCTGAGTCACAGAAAGAAAGCTAACACACACCCAAACGAGTACCAGAGTTGCTTCCTCGATGTAAGACAGCGCTTCCCTTTGCACACTCCGATCTATACTGATGGCTCAAAAACTGATACCTGTGTGTCCTCAGCAATGGTAGTCGCCTCTAATCAGTGTGGAATACGCATCCCAAGTCTGTGCTCAATTTTTACAGCCGAAGCCCAAGCCTTGCTCTTAAGTCTTGAATACATTGAAGAGTCCAAACTGCAAAAAGCCTTGATTTGTACAGATTCTAGATCATGCCTACAGGCATTGGAGTTCTTAAAGACTGACCACCCTCTTATTGTCAACATACTTGAAAAAGTGGAATACTTAACTAAAATCAATATGGACATTATTTTTTGTTGGGTCCCTGGCCATGTGGGTTTGACTGGTAATGAAAAAGCAGATAATGCTGCTAAAGGAGCCCTGAATGAAGAGATTTCTGAATGCCAAATCCCTGTCTCTGATATCAGACCTGTTCTTTCTTCCTACATAAATGACAAATGGCAAGCCGATTGGACTAACTGTGCTGGCAACAAGCTGAAAGAAATATGCACTAATGTGAAACAAGTGACTATTCAATCTTTTTCATGTAGACATGACCAAGTTGTCTACACAAGGGGTAGAATTGGACACTCTAGACTAACACATGGTTTTCTGTTAACTGGAGGTGAACCTCCACTTTGCGATCTTTGTGGTGATCTCTTATCAATTAAGCACATTTTGTCTTGCCCTGCTTTTAGAATACAAAGGCAGAAGTTTTTTAAAGAAAGCACAATGCTAGATATTTTTAATAAGGTTTCACCGTTAAAGGTTTTAAACTTTTTGAAGTGCATTGATGTGTACAAATGTATTTGATGTATTTATTTATTTATTTATTTTATTATTGGTTTTAATTTTATGTGATATTTATTACCTGTATTGGCCATGAAATAGCCATAGATGCTTAAATGGCAATAAATGTAAACAAACAAAATCACTTGCATCCCCCATACACCCCCTTGCAGACAGTATAGGAGCCACTTTCCTGTACTCTCTGCAAACGAGGGGTGCAACCTTTTTTGGCTTTTGTGGCAGAGGAGCATGCTGTCTGTGGTGGTGGTCAGACAGAGTGGTGGCAGAGGGGCATGCTGTCTGTGGTGGTGGTCAGACAGAGTGGTGGCAGAGGAGCTGTGGTGGTGGTCAGACAGAGTGGTGGCAGAGGGGCATGCTGTCTGTGGTGGTGGTCAGACAGAGTGGTGGCAGAGGAGCTGTGGTGGTGGTCAGACAGAGTGGTGGCAGAGGAGCTGTGGTGGTGGTCAGACAGAGTGGTGGCAGAGGGGCATGCTGTCTGTCAGACAGAGTGGTGGTGGTCAGACAGAGTGGTGGCAGAGGGGCACGCTGTCTGTGGTGGTGGTCAGACAGAGTGGTGGCAGAGGAGCTGTGGTGGTGGTCAGACAGAGTGGTGGCAGAGGAGCTGTGGTGGTGGTCAGACAGAGTGGTGGCAGAGGGGCATGCTGTCTGTCAGACAGAGTGGTGGTGGTCAGACAGAGTGGTGGCAGAGGGGCACGCTGTCTGTGGTGGTGGTCAGACAGAGTGGTGGCAGAGGAGCTGTGGTGGTGGTCAGACAGAGTGGTGGCAGAGGGGCATGCTGTCTGTCAGACAGAGTGATGGCAGAGGGGCATGCTGTCTGTCAGACAGAGTGGTGGCAGAGGGGCATGCTGTCTGTCAGACAGAGTGGTGGCAGAGGAGCATGCTGTCTGTCAGACAGAGTGGTGGCAGAGGAGCTGTGGTGGTGGTCAGACAGAGTGGTGGCAGAGGGGCATGCTGTCTGTGGTGGTGGTCACACAGAGTGGTGGCAGAGGAGCTGTGGTGGTGGTCAGACAGAGTGGTGGACTAAAAGCCCTGAAAGAGCACTGTTTTGCACAGCCTCTTCCTCGTGCTTTCTTTCTGAAGCTCGATAGAGGCGAGCTTAGCAATGTGGTGCAGTCTTATCTTTAAAAATGCAGACACTACCAGGGCTATCAAATCATAGTGGTGGTTGTCTATGCCAAACTGTGTCTCGTCAATGTGTGACCCCAGCATGAAGACATCCTCTGACCCAATTTCCCCTCTGACGATGTGAAGGACTCCTTCCACCTTAGGAGCCCGAACTTGCGTTGAAGTAGCTCGGATCACCCTCTCTGCAGCTCTTAGCACCTTATAATAATTAAAATAGTAATTATTATAATGCTTAAAGACATTTTCCAGAAGAGAGAACATAATAATTTTAGTATTCAAAGACTAACAGGTACAAAAAAACAAGATAAAATCAAACCTTCACTGTGCCTAATGACGGAATCACTAGTCCGCCGTTGTTCTTCAGTGTTAGAAGATGGAAGTTCTTGTCAAACGAAGCTGGCACAGCATCTCTAACCAAGCTCCATCGGCACACATTACAGGACAGCCTGTGAAGAACCTTCCTTACAACAAATCCTGCTATATACACCACAGCATTTTCCACCAGTCCACCAAAACGAGTGGGAAGATAGCTATGGTCGGAAACAAGGGCTGAAATGTTAGCAAATGGAGATGGAAACTCTTCAACACTTTCCACAGTGGACATCTCCACAGCAGACAGGGACACGGTCTCATCAAGGGCTGCCACATTTCCAGTCTCACTGGGTGAGACTCCACACCGAACCATGAGGCGACGGAAGATGGCCTGGAACTGGCATGCGGTGGGATTGTTGTTACATCCACCTTGTAAGGAAAACAATCACAACATACATACATTATTCATAAAACATAAAGATATTCATTCAAATATCTAAAAATTAATTCATATTCGAGTTTGTACCTACCTTTGCAATGTTTTTGGATGTGGGAGGGGAAAATGTCGAATCTCTCTGAGATATCGGTATGCTTTTGGACCATGAAGATGGAGTGTCAGAGCAAACTCTCTGCAGGCCTGTGTATACTCATGGCCCTGCTTTGGAACAAAGTCCAATTTAAGATCTGAAATGTTTTGAGCAAAGTAGAATTAGTCCCCTTCAGATATAAACCAAGTATATTCTAGTTTAAAAATGTGCATGATTTTCTAAGTGCTCATCTTTTCTTACCCGAGTAGAATGAAAGCTTCTCACTGAGCTCTTCATTAATGAGGTTCTTTTCCCTCAAATCCCCCAAAAGACTCTTTACTGTCATCTTTGCCCTCTTTTCTCTGGAGATGGCATTCTTTCGCTCTCGCTCCAGACTTTCTACTCTTGCCAAGGCTTCATTGAGTTTGGTCTTAAGAGCAGTAGGAGACGCAGGCAAGGAATAGCTATGGTCCTAGAAGAAAGAGGGATGAACATGGTATGAGTAAATTTTCACTTCACAAATATCACCTTGACACCACTAGTTTATGGCTCACATCCACATTCTTTCTAGTAGTCATCACATATAAAAACAAGTTATTTTTGAGTGTGCCAAATGAGTTGCGGCAAAACAAGTGAGATTTTAATATGTCCAGAAACATTAAGATATGACATTTAAATTAGAAATACTCACATCATTAGGCTGAGGTTGTGGGTGTGAGGTTGCCATTTCTGGGGAGTCTTCAGAGGCCACATACAGGCTTTCTTCAGCTCTTCTGGCGGTAGATGTAGCCCTGCCCTTCACCAACTGAATTGAAGAAACATCATGAATAATACAATATATAAAAGGATAGGTTTGTTTGACAATATAATGTTTACATGTATGAATGCTAAGAGCCTTATGGTGATACATCTATTGGAGGTGAACCGGGAAGCTGAAAAGGGATGGAATAGCTCCATGACGTAGTCGGACAATCTGACCTGTCCGATCAAAATCAGCCTGCTTAAAATGTTGACTACAGACTATTGAATGGTCACTTGCAGTAAATCCTTCTCTCCTCAAAGCCACTTCCCACTTCTTCCTCAAGTCTTTGTCCTTGGGAAACCTTCAAAAGTGTCAAGAGATTGATGACGATGTAAGTGCTAGTTCATTGTGCTGTGGTTTAGTAAAAACAAAGTTGTGGTGTTACGTGGTAGTAAACTCAATCTCCCATGATGCTGTGCATATCAGGCACGCGCATTGTATTCCATGATTTAACTAAGTGACAGTTCTAAATCAGTTGGTTGACGTTACCTTACCGCAGCGACTTTGTATCTTTTTAACTGTCAAACAATAACCGTTTATTGCAACACGCCTCATCTGTTATAAATAGTTGTGTATGAGGAACAATTTGTTTGCTCACTTCTCTCGAAAAGATCATGGAATGAGATGGCGAAGTGTAATCTTGTAGCATTTCCTCTACTGTTATTTACAGGTTACTTTAACCGACAAACTTTTTTTTTTGAAACCGAGAAAAATTTGACAGGTTAACGTAGGTTAACAGCCCTACCCCTAACACAATCTAGACTGTACATTTATACCCATTGGCATTCACAATCATCATAATTTCTTCATCATTTATTTTGACTTTATCATATTTAATTTCATTCATGTCTATTATTGTCATACTCTTATGTATTAGACTAGTGCTACCTGATGATGATTTAAGTCTCTTAGCTCCTTCTCAGCTCTGGTAATATACTATTTAAAAAAAAACAAATAGTATGGTAATGTTAAATCTTACTTGGGAAAAGTAATCCCCCTGCTTCTGTTTGAAATGGTTCGCTTGTTTGAGCAGGAGTACGCTGAGCACCAGCCTGGCATCTTGTCTTCTTCTTCAGTCATGTAGTATGGTGCTGTAGAGCTCTCTTAGGTGTGGGTGGAGCACAGAGGACGGCAGGACAACGCTTCAAGTAAGAATAGGCTTTTATTGCCAGACTTTTCAGTTTAACAACAGTTTTACTCAGGTAAATACACACACACATGCTGTGTTCTTGTCCCAGGAAGGGCTCTCCTTTGCTCTCCCTCTGCCTCCTTAAATAGGGCGCAGTACTGGGAAGACACACAAACACAGGTTAATTACCGTCAGGTGTAGTGATTCTGCCACTCACCTTCCCTGGCTCCGCCCTCCTGTCACAGACCAGCGCTTGACCACGCCCCCGCTGCCACATACCCCCACCACCCGACTCAGGCTGGGTGCCCATCCGGCCCGCAGCCGACTCCCCCCCCCCCCTTGATGGGAGAGGAAGTCCGCCACGACGATCTGTGCCCCCGGCCTGTGGACCACCTTGAAATTGAAGGGTTGGAGTGCCAGATACCAACGGGTGATCCACGCGTTGGCATCTTTCATGCGGTGGAGCCACTGGAGGGGCGCGTGGTCCGAACAGAGGGTGAAAGGGCACCCCAGCAGGTAGTAACGGAGGGCAAGGACCGCCCATTTGATCGCCAGGCATTCCTTCTCAATAGTGCTGTAGCGCCCCTCATGCACTGACAGCTTCCTGCTAATGTACAGGATGGGGCGGTCCTCCCCCTCCACCTCCTGGGACAACACCGCCCCCAGCCCTCTGTCCGACGTGCCGGTCTGCAACACAAAAGGGAGAGAAAAGTCAGGGGAGTGTAATAGTGGCTCCCCACACAGTGCAGCCTTTACCTCAGAGAAAGCCCGCTGGCACTGCTCCGTCCACTGGACCGGATCTGACGCCCCCTTTTTAGTGAGGTCAGTCAGCGGGCTGGTGACGTCCGAATAATTAGGTATAAGCCTACGATAGTAGCCAGCCAGCGCCAGGAACTGTCTCACCCCCTTTTTGGTCTTGGGCCTCGGGCAGGCCGCAATCGCTGCTGTCTTATTAATTTGGGGACTCACCTGCCTGTTGCCCAAGTGGAAGCCCAGATACCGTACTTCCACCCGCCCAATCGCACACTTCTTCTGGTTGGCAGTGAGACCCACCCACCTCAGCGACCTAAGGATGGCCCTCAGGTGTTGCAAGTGTCGCTGCCAGTCATTACTATATATGATAATATCGTCAAGATATGTGGCCGCACAGGTGGCGTGGGGCCGGAGGACCCTGTCCATCAGCCGCTGAAACGTAGCGGGCGCCCCAAACAGCCCAAAAGGAAGTGTGACAAATTGGTGTAAGCCAAACTGTGTGGAAAAGGCCGTTTTCTCCCGGGATAATGGAGTCAAGGGGATCTGCCAATATCCCTTTGTCAAACCCAGTGTCGAGTAAAAGCGAGCCGTGCCTAGTCGATCGAGCAGCTCGTCAATATGAGGCATTGGGTATGCGTCGAATTTAGACACCGTGTTGACTTTTCTATAGTCCACACAGAACCGGACCGACCCGTCGGCCTTGGGTACCAAGACCACCGGGCTGCTCCAGTCACTGTGGGACTCCTCGACGATGCCCATTTCGAGCATGGTCTGAAGTTCTTCCCGAACCACCTTTTTTTTGTGTTCGGGTAGCCTGTAAGGGCGGCTACTCACTACCACCCCCGGGGGCGTCTCTATGTGGTGTTCTATGAGGTTAGTGCGACCGGGCAGGGGCGAGAACACATCCGAAAACTCGGCCTGCAACTGGGCGACCTCCGTGAGTTGGGTTGGGGAGAGGTGGTCTCCACAGGGGACCAGAGAGGTACGTAATGCCAATGTCCCTTTTTGAACCTCCGGCCCCAGCTCCGCCTTCTCCGGAACTACCGACACCAATGCCACGGGGACCTCCTCGTTCCAGAGTTTAAGCAGATTGAGGTGGTAGATCTGTAGTGCCCCCCCATCCATTCGCCTCACCTCATAGTCGACATCCCCGACTCGCCGTGTGACCTCAAAGGGTCCTTGCCACTTGGAGATTAATTTGGAGCTCGACGTGGGCAACAGTATGAGTACCTTATCTCCCGGAGTGAACTCTCTAAGGCGCATGCCCTTGTTGTACAGGCGGGCTTGCCGTTCCTGGGCCTGCCGCAAATTCTCCTGAGTTAGGTGGGTGAGCGTGTGGAGTTTTGTGCGCAGGTCCATAACGTACTGAATTTCGTTTTTACTCTGTGAAGGTCCCTCCTCCCAATTTTCTTGCAGCACATCTAAAATGCCGCATGGCTTACGCCCGTATAACAATTCAAATGGGGAGAACCCCATGGAGGCTTGGGGGACCTCTCGCACTGCAAATAACAAGGGTTCGAGCCATTTATCCCAGTTACGTGCGTCCTCACTTACGAATTTTTTGATTATATTCTTGAGGGTGCGATCGAACCGTTCAACTAAACCATCCGTTTGTGGGTGATAAATGCTGGTGCGGATTGGCTTGATACCTAATAGCCCATACAGTTCGCTCAGTGTTCGTGACATAAACGAGGTGCCTTGGTCAGTCAGAATCTCTTTCGGGATTCCAACTTGGGAGATGACGCGGAAGAGGGCCTCCGCAATACTGCGTGCTGAGATATTGCGAAGAGGCACCGCTTCCGGGTATCGCGTTGCATAGTCCACCAGAACTAATATAAAGCGGTACCCTCGTGTTGACCAATCTAATGGCCCGACGAGATCCATCCCAATTCTTTCGAACGGGGTCTCGATTAATGGTAGGGGGCGCAAAGGCGCTTTTGGAATGGCCGCTGGATTTACTAACTGGCATTTGCGGCACGCCGTACACCACCTACAGACATCGCCGTGAATCCCCGGCCAATAGAATCGGGCCATTATTCGGGCTAGTGTCTTATCCTGCCCTAGGTGTCCAGCCATGGGATTAAAGTGAGCCGCCTGAAATACCAATTCCCGGCGGCTCTTTGGAATTAACAGCTGTGTGACTCGCTCTTTCGTCTGAGTGTCCTGCGTCACTTGGTATAATCTATCCTTCATAATAGAAAAATAGGGGTAGGACGGGGTGGCGTTCGGCTGGAGCGTTTGACCATCGATTACTCTCACTTGGTCAAACGCATGTCGCAGAGTCTCGTCTCATGATTGTTCTAATGGGAAGTCCACGAGGGATTCCCCAACAGAAAGAGGAGGAGCCGGTGGCTCCTCACTCTGTCGCGGAGATGACATAGACGGCTCTGCGACAGCAGCTCCAGCCAAAGCGACACCGGGGCCTCCCCCTGTCAAATGGCAGGACCCACTCTTTACTAGGCGCGTCATTAAACCCCGAAATCCCGGCCAATCAGTCCCCAAAATTAAAGAGTGGGTAAGGCGAGGATTAACCGCCGCCTTCACTATAGATTTTTCCCCACTGAAAAATATGTGGACCGACACCAAAGGGTAACTGTGAACATCCCCGTGCACACACAACACCTTCACCCCCTGTGCTCCCCCCAATGCCTCGTCTTGCACCAGGCTTTGGTGGATCGAGGTCTGATTGCTACCAGAATCCACCAACACCTGATATGTAGCCCCTTGGACACTCACCGGTATGCGATACGCTCTGGCCCGATCGAGGGCAGCTTCTGGCGCATCGAGGATCTGTACCACCGCGCCCACCTCCATTGCTGCACACTGTTGTTGCAGGTGGCCCGGCTCCCCGCAGCGCCAGCAAACTGGCCCGGGCTTTCCCTCTGCACCGGTGCTCTGGGGCTCACTCACCTGAGGGGGGGGAGAGACAGACACAGAACGGAGAAACGGGAGGGCACCATGGGTGCAGCAGGCCGGCTTGGGTGGAGCCGGCCCCCATCTCCGTGGTGGGGGAATGGGGCGAGGATGGGACACAGAAGGGAGGGGAGAAAGAGAGAGAGAAGAGGAGAGGAGAGAAGAGAAGATGTCGTTGGCTGTCCTGCCACCGGAACAGCCGCCAAATGATTCTCCGCCAGTCCTACTGCCTGATCCAGCGATGCCGGGCGGTGGCACTGGACCCACTCCGCGGTTCTGGCTGGTAAGCGGGCGATGAACTGCTCCAGCACCACCTGATCGATGATTCCCTCAGCGTCGCGATCGTCGGCCCTCAGCCACCGCCAGCAGGCGTCCCGGAGCTGCTGGCCGAACGCGAACGGCCAGCCGACTTCCTCCAACCGCAGCGCGTGGAAGCGCTGGCGCTGTTGTTCTGGTGTGCGCCCCACGCGCTGGAGGACAGCCCGGCGAAGGTCCGTGTAGGCCAGCCGGCGGTTGGTGGGGAGCTGTAGCGCGGCCAGCTGCGCCTCTCCCGTCAGGAGGGGGAGAAGGCGTGCCGCGCGCTGCTCCATCGGCCACCCCGAGGCTTCGGCGACCTGTTCGAACAATGCGAGGAATGCCTCGGGGTCGTCCTGCGGGCCCATCTTGGTCACGGTGAGGGGAGACGGGCCCGCGGCCGGGGCGCTGGTGGACCCCGCCGAAGCAAGGAGATGCCGGAACGTCTCGCGATCTTCCTGCTGGGCCAGCACCAGGGCTTCGAAGTGCCACTCTTGTTCCTTTCGGAGAGTGACGAACGCCTGGTGCTGGATTTGCTGAGCCGTGGTGAGGGTGTGGACCAGGTCCGCGAATGGGGAGGATTCCATGGGGCTGCTGGGTTGGTGCTCCACCTTATTTCCAGGTTTCGGCACCACTGTAGAGCTCTCTTAGGTGTGGGTGGAGCACAGAGGACGGCAGGACAACGCTTCAAGTAAGAATAGGCTTTTATTGCCAGACTTTTCAGTTTAACAACAGTTTTACTCAGGTAAATACACACACACACTATGTTCTTGTCCCGGGAAGAGCTCTTCTCTGCTCTCCCTCTGCCTCCTTAAATAGGGCACGGTACTGGGAAGACACACAAACACAGGTTAATTACCGTCAGGTGTAGTGATTCTGCCACTCACCTTCCCTGGCTCTGCCCTCCTGTCACAGACCGGCGCTTGACCACGCCCCCACTGCCACAGGTGCAGTAATAGACGTTACCTTGATATATATGAGTATCTCGCGCTTATCTCACCACTCCAAGATGGCGACCGTATTTCTCGCGTCAGAACAGCCAATGCTCCGTCTACGTAATAATGGAGCACTTGCATGTGACGTCACAGCCGATCCAGATTGTGACAGACGCCATCTTGTCGGTCAAACGCCATATTTCCGCCTTCTACTTCTACTTCTGGTTCTACTTCTGCTTCTACTTCTACCTTCTGGAAAAACCTATACAATTCTACTACAACGGCTGCGGCTACAAGCTCTACCTGTGCACATTTTTTATGTTTTTTGTGTGTATTTTTGCGTGTTGTTCGTCTGTATCGGACTTCAATATCCACTATAACCGTATGGACTTACTGGACATTGGTTTCCAGCAGAAAATAACAGTTTGTAGTGATTTCCATCGCATGCACAACATTCCGGACAAGATAGCGAGACCAGCGGGGTCTCCGTGGATTGTTATTGGAAGCAAAGCTAAGGAGGCGGCGCCGGGAGAGGAAGCAAAAGCGAGGCTGCAGAGCCGGCCTGTTGACTAAGCTCAGAAAAACAGCCACTCAAATCTCCACTGCTAAGCCTCTACCTCTCCAACGCCAGGTAAACAAGACAGACGATTTGGAATTACAGCTGGAATTACCTTATTCTATTCTATAATCGGCTGGTCAGTGCTATACTCAATACTTAAGTGACTTACCCATCCAGTGAGGATCATTTTCTTGTTTACAAGATGCCACATCTGAGTCGCTGACAAATCCTGAATTTCTGTAAAGATATCTGTCCAGAGATTTATAAGCACACAGTGCTTCACCACTGAACAGCGAGGGAAAGTTGATGAGGTAATTATACACGTCCGGGTATTCCGCTGGCAGTTCCATATCCACTGACACGGTCGTGAAAACTCCGTCTGGTAAGCCATAAGGGTCACTAATCTGTAGATCATTTATTTTAGACATATATCTATGTAGCGTTTCCTAGGTGTGGGTGGAGCACAGAGGACGGCAGGACAGAGATCAGGTTCACAATAGCGTTTATTGCTCGACTTTTCAGTTTCACAATTTCCCACACTCCAACAGACACACACAATTGGCATCTTGTTCAGGGCTGAGCTCCTTCTGCTCTCGCTCTCCCTCCTGATATAGGGCGCGGTCACTGGGAAGACACACAAACACAGGTTAATTGCTCTCAGGTGTAGTGCTTCTGCCACTTACCTTCCCTGACTCCACCCTCCTGTCACAGACCGGCGCTTGACCACGCCCCCGCTGCCACATACCCCCACCGCCCGACTCAGGCCGGGCGGCCGTCCGGCCTGCAGCCGACTCCCCCCCCTTGATGGGAGAGGAAGTCCGCCATGACCATCTGCACCCCTGGCCTGTGGACCACCTTGAAATTAAAGGGTTGAAGCACCAGATACCAACGGGTGATCCGCGAGTTGGCATCTTTCATGCGGTGGAGCCACTGGAGGGGCGCGTGGTCCGAACAGAGGGTGAAAGGGCGCCCCAGCAAGTAGTACTGGAGGGCGAGAACTGCCCACTTGATGGCCAAACACTCTTTCTCTATGGTGCTGTAGCACCCCTCACGCACCGACAGCTTCCTGCTGATATACAGGACAGGGCGGTCCTCCCCCTCCACCTCCTGGGACAAAACCGCCCCCAGCCCTCTGTCCGACGCATTGGTCTGTAACATAAAGGGGAGAGAAAAGTCAGGGGAGTGTAGAAGTGGCCCCCCACACAGTGCAGCCTTTACCTCTGAGAAAGCCCGCTAGCACTGCTCAGTACACTGGACTGGATCTGGTGCCCCCTTTTTAGTGAGATCAGTCAGCGGGCTGGTGACGTCCGAATAATTAGGTATAAACCTACGATAGTAGCCAGCCAGCCCCAGGAACTGTCTCACCCCCTTTCTGGTCTTGGGCCTCGGGCAGGCCGCAATTGCTGCCGTCTTATTAATTTGGGGATGCACCTGCCCGTTACCCAAGTGGAAGCCCAGATACCGTACTTCCACCCGCCCAATTGCACACTTCTTTGGGTTGGCTGTGAGCCCCGCTCGCCTCAGCGACCTAAGGACGGCCCTCAGATGTTCAAGGTGCCGCTGCCAGTCATTACTATAGATGATGATGTCATCTAAATACGCGGCCGCGTAAGTGGCGTGAGGGCGGAGGACTCTGTCCATCAGCCGCTGAAACGTAGCGGGCACCCCAAACAGCCCAAACGGAAGGGTGACGAATTGGTGTAAACCAAACGGTGTGGAAAAGGCCGTTTTTTCTCGGGATAGTGGAGTCAAGGGGATCTGCCAATATCCCTTCGTCAAATCCAGCGTCGAATAAAAGCGAGCAGTGCCGAGTCGATCGAGCAACTCATCAATACGAGGCATTGGGTACGCATCGAATTTAGACACCGCGTTGACTTTTCTATAGTCCACACAGAACCGGACCGACCCGTCGGCCTTGGGTACCAAGACCACCGGGCTGCTCCAGTCACTGTGAGACTCCTCGACGATGCCCATTTCGAGCATGGTCTGAAGTTCTTCCCGAACCACCTTTTTTTTGTGTTCGGGTAGCCTGTAAGGGTGGCTACGCACTACCACCTCCGGGGGCGTCTCTATGTGGTGCTCTATGAGGTTAGTGCGACCGAGCAGGGGCGAGAACACATCCGAAAACTCGGCCTGCAACTGGGCGACCTCCGTGAGTTGGGTCGGGGAGAGGTGGTCTCCACAGGGGACCGGAGAGGTACGTGATGCCAATGTCCCTTTTTGAACCTCCGGCCCCAGCTCCGCCTTCTCCGGAACCACCGAGACCAATGCCACGGGGACCTCCTCGTTCCAGAGTTTAAGCAGATTGAGGTGGTAAATCTGTAGTGCCCCCCCGTCCGTTCGCCTCACCTCATAGTCGACGTCCCCGACTCGCCATGTGACCTCAAAGGGTCCTTGCCACTTGGCGATCAATTTGGAGCTCGATGTGGGCAACAGTACGAGTACCTTATCTCCCGGTGTGAACTCTCTAAGGTGCGCACCCTTGTTGTACAGGTGGGCTTGCCGTTCCTGGGCCTGCCGCAAATTCTCCTGAGTTAGGTGGGTGAGCATGTGGAGTTTTGCGCGCAGGTCCATAACATACTGAATTTCATTCTTACTTTGTGAAGGTCCCGCCTCCCAATTTTCCTGCAGCACGTCCAGGATGCCGCGCGGCTTACGCCTATATAATAATTCGAACGGGGAGAACCCCGTGGAGGCTTGGGGGACCTCTCGCACTGAGAACAGCAAGGGTTCGAGCCACTTATCCCAATTACGTGCGTCCTCACTTACGAATTTCTTAATAATATTTTTGAGGGTGCGGTTGAACCGTTCCACTAAACCGTCCGTTTGTGGGTGATACACGCTGGTGCGGATCGGCTTAATCCCCAATAACCCATACAGTTCGCGCAGTGTTCGTGACATAAACGTAGTGCCTTGATCAGTCAGAATCTCTTTCAGGATTCCAACTCGGGAGATGACGCGGAAAAGGGCCTCTGCAATACTGTGTGCTGAGATATTGCGCAGAGGCACTGCTTCCGGGAATCGTGTTGCATAGTCCACCAGAACTAATATAAAGCGGTACCCTCGTGCTGACCTATCTAATGGCCCGACGAGATCCATCCCAATTCTCTCAAACGGGGTCTTGATTAACGGTAGAGGGCGCAAAGGCGCTTTTGGAATGGCCGCTGGGTTTACTAACTGGCATTTGTGGCATGCCGTACACCACCTACGGACATCGCCGCGAATCCCCGGCCAATAGAATTGGGCCATTATTCGGGCTAGTGTTTTATCCTGCCCCAAGTGTCCAGCCATGGGATTAAAGTGAGCCGCCTGGAATACCAATTCCCGGCGGCTCTTCGGAATTAAAAGCTGCGTGACTCGCTCCTTAGTTTGAGTGTCCTGCGTCACTCAGTATAATCTATCCTTCATAATCGCGAAGTAGGGGAAGGACGAGGTGGCGTTCGGCTGGAGCGTTTCACCATCGATTACTCTCACTTGGTCAAACGCAGGCCGCAGAGTCTCATCTCGCGACTGCTCTAATGGGAAATCTGCGAGGGATTCCCCAAGAGAGAGAGGAGGAGCCGGCGGCTCCTCACTCTGACGCGGAGATGACGTAGACGGCTCTGTGACAGCTGCTCCCGCCAAAGCGACACCGGGACCTCCCCCTGTCAAATGGCAGGACCTACTCTCTACTAGGCGCGTCATTAAACCCCGAAATCCTGGCCAATCCGTCCCCAAAATTAAAGAGTGGGTAAGGCGTGGATTAACCGCCACCTTCACTATAAATTTTTCCCCTCTGAAAATAATGTGGACCGACACCAAAGGGTAGCGGTGAACATTCCCGTGCACACACAACACCTTCACCCCTTGTGCTCCCCCCAATGCCTCAGTTTGAACCAGGCTTTGGCGAATTGAGGTCTGATTACAACCAGAATCCACCAACGCCTGATATGTAGCCCCTTGGATACTCACCGGTATGCAATACGCTCCGGCCCGATTGAGGGCGGCCTCTGGCACATCGGGGATCCGTACCACCGCGCCCACTTCCATTGCTATGCACTGCTGTTGAAGGTGGCCCGGCTCCCCGCAGCGCCAGCAAACCGGCCCAGGCTTTCCCTCTGCACCGGTGATCTGGGGCTCACTCACCTGAGGTGGGGGAGAGACAGACACAGAAGGGAGAAACGGGAGGGCACCGCGGGTGTGGCAGGCCGGCTGGGGTGGAGCAGGCCCCCGCCTCCACGGTGGGGGAATGGGGCGAGGACGGGACACAGGAGGAGAGAGAGAGAGAGAGAGAGAGAGAGAGAGAGAGAAGAGGAGAGAAGAGATGATGCCATCTGCTGTCCTGCCGCCGGGACAGCCGCCAGATGATCCTCCACCAGCTCGACTGCCTGATCCAGCGACACCGGGCGGTGGCACTGGACCCACTCTGCGGTTCCTGCTGGTAAGCGGGCGATGAACTGTTCCAGTACCACCTGGTCGGCGATTCCCTCGGCGTCGCGATCGTTGGCCCTCAACCACCACCAGCAGGCGTCCCGGAGCTGCTGGCCGAACGCGAACGGCCGGCCGACTTCCTCCAACCGCAGCACGCGGAAGCGCTGGCGCTGTTGTTCCGGTGTGCGCCCCACGCGCTGGAGGACGGCCCGGCGGAGGTCTGCGTAGGCCAGCCGGCGGTCGGCGGGGAGCTGTAGCGCGGCCAGCTGTGCCTCTCCCGTTAGCAGGGGGAGAAGGTGCGCTGCGCGCTGCTCAATCGGCCACCCCGAGGCTTCGGCGACCTGTTCAAATAACATGAGGAATGCCTCGGGGTCGTCCTGCGGGCCCATCTTGGTGACAGTGAGGGGAGACGGGCCCGCAGTAGGAGCGCTGGTGGACCCCGCCGACGCGAGGAGGTGCCGAAACGCCTGTCGATCTTCTTGTTGGGCCAACACCAGGGCCTCGAACCGCTCTTCTTGCTCCTTTTGGAGGGTGAGTAGCACCTGGTGCTGGCTTTGCTGGGCCGTGGCGAGGGCGTGGACCAGTTCAGCAAATGGGGAGGACTCCATGGGGCTGTGAGGCTGCTGTGCTCCAGATCCCGGGTTTCGGCACCACTGTAGCGTTCCCTACATGTGGGTGGAGCACAGAGGACGGCAGGACAGAGATCAGGTTCACAATAGCATTTATTGCTCGACTTTTCAGTTTCACAATTTCCCACACTCCAACAGACACACACAATTGGCGTCTTGTTCAGGGCTGAGCTCCTTCCGCTCTCGCTCTCCCTCCTGATATAGGGCGCGCTCACTGGGAAGACACACAAACACAGGTTAATTGCTCTCAGGTGTAGTGCTTTTGCCACTTACCTTCCCTGACTCTGCCCTCCTGTCACAGACCGGCACTTGACCACACCCCCGCTGCCACAATCTAGTTATCTGTTCATTAGAAAAATGAGCCGTGTAGTCCGTCGGTTGAAATTGATCCATTCTGTACAGCAGTATTCAGCTGTGCTGTTGACCGACAACATGGCAGCTGTGTACTTTCCAGTCACGTGACTGCAAGATCTCTATAGGATGTCTATTGAGGTATTTCACCTGACATCACAGGGTCACGTGATGCCCCGGTGTCTGCCATTTTGAACGTCAAGCTAGCTAATGTCAACAACAGTAGCTGGTATGTTACTGTAGCAATGTTTACGTTCAGTCATTTGGATGACTGTTAAAACCTTTAAGTCTCAAGTTTTTCCTTTACTGGATTTACTAGTTTACTGAGCTAGCATGCGCCGGCTCCCGCCGGCAGGCTAGCACGCGCCGGCTCCCAGCGGCAGGCTAGTGCATGCCAGCTCCCAGCGGCAGGCTAGCGCACGCCGGCTCCCAGCGGCAGGCTAGCGCGTGCCGGCTCCCAGCGGCAGGCTAGCATGTGCCGGCTCCCAGCTTGCCCGAGCGCGCTAGCTCAGTAAACTAGTAAATCCAGTAAAGGAAAAACTTGAGACTGAAAGGTTTTAACAGTCATCCAAATGACTGAACGTAAACATTGCTACAGTAACATACCAGCTACTGTTGTTGACATTAGCTAGTGCTAACAGCTAGTTGCTAATACACTGCTACAACTACACTGACCCTAATAATACAGTTCTTAGTCATTGCCTGGTAACAGCAAATTTATAACGGGCCATGTCTCAACAGACTAAGAAGTTATTTCAATGACATTTAATAACATTTTGTTTATCCTGAGGACCGAAAGTAAATGAAAATGTGAACAAACCTTAGCTGTAATAAGATGGCGACCACCGGCTCCAGGGACGACCCGCTGATGTAGGCATGTTACCCAGCCTGACACAAAATATTTGTAGGTATCCAAACTCTTGTACGCTTTCAGATCAATACCTGTGTATGGCGATGGGTTTTTAACGACATAGGTATACAGATCATGTGGGCCGAAGTCAGGTAAAGACGAGGGCTTCATGTACTTCCATACGTCAGTGAACAATCCTGGTGGAAGCAGGTAAACGTCGTTCTCTAAGCCTGCTAACCTCAATTTTTGCAAATACCTCTCCCTCTGCTCACCCTGTAAATGCCCTACGTCTCTGGATAGTGAAGGTGTTTTCTGCATCTCGCTCCTTTTTCTTTTATGTTTTTCGTTTGTCGCCTTCCTCGCATTCAAACTGATTCAAGCCGTGCCGTCCAAAATGGCAGCATCACATGACTTGGTCACGTGGGTGAAATACCTCAATACACAGTTTAGGCCAAAGCTGTGCCCAAAGCAACCCAACCCCCCACGGACCAGCTCTTCTGTTAATGGCTCTCTCTTTGTTAGACTCTGGGGGAGGGGTTGTAGCTTGCGCCTTAGCTGTCAAAACAAAAACTTACCTGTCTTTTTTAACAGAGATAGAGAGAGACAGAGAGAAAAAGAGAGAGAGAGATCCTGAAATGTGGAAAAGAGGCGATACATTTGTTAGTCTGAATACTACTACTACTACTACTAATAATAATAATAATAATAATAATAATAATAATAATAATAATAACATCATCATCAAAGTCTAAAAATTAAACATTTATAGTCCAACAAAAGTTTACAATTACCAGAGTACATGATGTTAGAAGGGACTAACCATAAACCAGGGGTCTCTGCCAAGGATCGCCAAGGGAGACAGTAGGTCGTTGATTATTTGCTCATCTGGGGAAGGACAGCTTATCTGCTATAGACCCCTTTCACATGACGTCACTGCGCCGCGAGATTTTGTTAGGCGCCATATTGGAAGACCAAGTACATGCACTCACAATATAAAACAAAGTACGAGTGAGAGTAAAGTGACACGATGGATGATAATTCTGGTTATGTGAGTACATTACCAGTTGCAGAAAGGGCACGGTATGTGGAGAAACTGGCTGTGATTGATGGGTTTGACCCATATGATAAGACTCAGAAAAAATTATGTGAATCCAAGCACACAGTTTAACGCAAAAGTTTGTTTATATCCTGACCTTGTCACCTGTCAGATTTATGTTAATGGACCCGGTAAGCTGGTAAATAATATTTATTTTTTTTCTTTACCAAATTCTAACAGAAAACGAGAGCGCCCGAAAGGGAAACCGAGCCGAGCCACCTCACGGCTGTAATACAAATTGCTTTCCTCCTCGGTATACAAGTGTGCTTCCATGGCAGGGAAAAAGAAACTACATTCTGCCGCCTATGTAGTCCCCTATTTAAACAAATAGGAGTCATTCAGGATTCAGCCATGTTTTTGCTCCGTTTTTACTCGACCAAAGTTATACAGTATTATGAGCTTTAAATTGCATAAATAAAACCATTTGGTGAAACTTTGAAGAAGAGATTGTACTGGTTTAAAGTTTTTACCTAACGTTTTCATGTCAACTCCAATTAATACACTAGTAGAATCGATGACTAGTTTAGTAGGCCAAAA
The DNA here is from genome assembly GCF_027579695.1 of Neoarius graeffei. NCBI lineage: Eukaryota > Metazoa > Chordata > Actinopteri > Siluriformes > Ariidae > Neoarius > Neoarius graeffei. The sequence continues at coordinate 11,281,644 of NC_083587.1, forward strand.
CTTTTTTCAATTTTTGACTGTACCAGCCTGAAAAAACTTGCGACAGTCAAATGGAAAAAAAGCAAGCTGGTCATGTTGTACTGGACTAATCTATGACTGATGAGTATAGTAAGTGATACTAGTACTGATACAATAAAACAGACGACTGTAATCTGGTAGGCAGCACGATTTATATTATTTCTCCGTGTCAGATACATAAGGAGGACCGGACACCAATTCTGCCATCTGTTTGCTACCCAGTCATTGTAAACTATTTGTTGTTTACACCCAGTGCCTACACTGCTGATGACTTGAAAGCCTATAAAGGGCTACAGGCTTACAATTATGTTGTTAGTGGCTTGGTTCGTGATATTACAGCTGTTATTAAGAATAACCTACACATAGTTATTATTATTAAATTGTAGAAGTCTGGGAGGCTTGCTCCTCATACAGTTATCAACTTGAGGCCAATTTAGCATGTTTTAAATCTGAATTTCTTGCGTTTGCTTACCTCAAAGTGTCCGCAGATCATGCACAGACTTATCCATTATATCCACAGTTTTTTGCCAAGTCTCACACAGGTTTCTTTCAAGTCTACTGTTGGGCCAATAAATCATAAATAAAACAGCTCAGATTTGTTTGTTTAAGTCGTTTGCCACTCCACTTTATTCTCGTGGGTTCACATACCGCTGCCGTTATCACAAGTTTGTTGGTCTTCCAAAATGGCGCAGGGTCTGTTTACTTCCGGTTACGGGTGACGTCAGTGAAAGGGGTCTATAGTTCCCCAAATGGGTCTTTGTTAGACTGTGGGTGAAGGGTTGTAGCTTGTGCCTTAATGCAGCAAGCTAGAGTCCTAAAGGTGGCGCATTAACACTGTGCCTTCAGGGACATACAGTGAGAAGCAGGCAGAGAGAGAGACTTCCGAATTTACTATCTATTTTTTTTGAAGTAGAACATGTTGCCTATGTACATGCACTCTAAAAAATGACAATAACTATTGTCTGGTAATAAAATGGTAATAAAAAGATATCAGAGTCCTGTGTTTACATGTACTCCGGTATTTGTAAACTTTTGTTGGACGATAAGTGTATTATTTTTAGACTTTGATTATTAATAATTAAATAATTCAGGACTTGGTCTCTCTCTCTCTCTGGAGCCCCTGGGCTGGTTCTCAGACTGGGGAGACGACAGAGGTGGGTCCCCCAGCCTCGGGAGCTCCGTAGGTGGACTCTGGGGAGGCCTCTCTTCTGAGCGGGATGGTACCCCCCATTACAATTTATTAGGCAGAACTGCAGAGCTCCAGCTGGCTCCAGAGACTAAGTCCTGTAATATGTTTGGAATGCTTGTAGTCTGTAGATGTGTAGATTTAACCTATAATAAACTGTATTCCACCCTTCTTTCAATCATCGCAGAATGGAACCATCATCTTCCACCCCACCACCCTGCCACCTCCATGCCATTCATAAGTAAGCTGTTCACAACCTAGAAGTCTTAAAAATATGCTCCATCTTTTAATTTCAGTTAATAATTTATAATGATGATTGCACGCGCGCGCACATTTTTCTTCCAGTTAAAGTGCAACAGATATGATAAGATCAGATGTCAGAGTGTGTAAGTGTTGCTCATAATCCTGCGTCTGGTGCACTGTGTGTGTGTGTGTGAGAGAGAGAGATAATAGGGGAATCGATGAACTGTCCAAATGTCAGATCAAATGTAATTTATTTAATCAATGGGGTTCTTTTTGCTCCAATAAATCCCATGTGGTTGTGCTGGTGGTGGTGAACACTTGATGAATCAGATTTATTATTAGTACCCAACACGAAATCTGCCCACTTCTTTGCACAAATCTCACCCACTGTCGCTTTAGTTTAGTGTCATTTCTCGGAAATTTGTGAACTGAATGTCTTGTTGTATGTGAATTTGAACATCCAAATACAACACAGCGCTTTCTCATCATTATTTTTTTAAGATTCCAACAACAGTATCCAATTTCAGCGAGTAAACAAGCACGGAGTTAGATGAACTGAAATGACCCAGATAACTGGGGTTCCATGTGTGACGTCATGCGAGATGAGCCCTGGGGCAAGGCTGCCTTTTGCTGGGATCTGGAAGCCGCGATTTACTGATAGTTTTGTGCTAGATAATAAAATAGCAAATAATTAATATTATGTTTCCCCTGCTTTATTAATTCATTTTGGTCATTACTAAAGATATATATTCATTTTAAAGCATTACAATAAGCCATTGCATACACTTTAAGAGATTCACATCCCAAGAGACCTATTGATCTCCTGTAAGGTTGGCTGGATTTGCTTGGATGCCTTTCAAATAATCTCCTTTTCATGGAATCAGAGCTTTCAGGATTAGTCTGTCTCTTGGTTATACGGATTATCATACCAATTTCCGCAATGAGAACCTACACACTCTGTTTGTCACCACCCATTTGTAATTAAACCAGTGCTCACAGACATCACTTGGCTCTCTGAATACAAAAGCACAAATCATTTCGACAGGAACATATACCACTACACTGAAATGTCTACTGCACTGGACTAAGGTTTGAACTGAATTCTAAAGGATTTTAAACCTTTCTAAGACACCCAGAGTCATATCGATGTTTGGGCAGTTATGCAACTGGAAATGAACAAAAACAAAAGTACCTTGAGTGAACACAGCACAACAGGCGATTGGGCATGTTGATCCAGGGATATGATTCTCGATTTAGGTGTGAGAGTTGCTTTTCTGTCATGTAATCCTTCTCTGAACAAGGGCCTTTTTGCTCAGATGCCAGTCACCATGACCAAGCTTCCTGTCATGGTTACTGGAATGCCATCTTGTGATCTCAAACATCAAGCTTTATTTAGGGAGCGTGTTAAGGCGCATCTTTTTTTCTCACAAAAGTCTGTTTTTGGGGAATCCACACATTTGGGCTGAGTATACCTTGGGTTTAGTGCCTTGGCATACCAAATTTAGTGATCTGCACCAACATGCTCTCAATGTCTCTCATCAAGATTCATGACATTGTGAGTCGAAAGGTGGGTGAGAACGTCTTGCGATGTGAAGTGTCCAGCTGTGAATAAAGAGCACATTGATTCTAGCCTTCTAATCAAAGAGGGCCCCTTTCAGGGAATGCACCTTCCAAGGGCAATCCTTTTCAGCCATGTACCAGAAAAGGGAAATTGGAGGGTCTAGGACGCAGATCACGAATACAAACAAAATTCCAAGTTCCTTCCACTTAAGACTGGCTTCCTTTGCATTCTTTGGCTCATTCTGGGACTTGACCATGTCTCAGTAAAACAAACAAACAAACAAGTAAATGAATGAATGAATGAATGAATGATAAACTTAAAGACTTCTGGGCAAATGCTGATATTTTTGAAAATATTTCCTTTTATTGTGAAGGATAATGTTTATGCCCAATTTATCATAGAATTAACTGAGATGAAACTGACCTGGCTGCATCAACTGCTAAACTGGCTGTATTGCAGGCCTCAGTTCTGAAAAGTTCCTCTCAAGCACCCTCAGATGGCATGAACTCCTATCTAGAAAGGGAAAAATGAAAACGGCAGTCCATCAATGTCTTAAATCCTATAGTGAAGGAACACAATCTGAGATTTTGGAAGCCAACACAACAAATCAGTACAATCATTTCCATCTAATGACCCACAATTACTGGATGTCCAGAGAAAGGAAATGGAACACTGGTGTGAGGCTGCCTCAAAGCAGTGGCACAATCTCAAAGAGCAACAGCAAGAAACCAATACTATGGGAACATTACAACTAATTTGTCGCCAGCCAACAATGGCACCAATGGAGGGTGAGCAGAGGCAATTTTCATATCATCAGCAAAGTGGTCAATATTCATCTAGTGACCTCCTTACCATCATGCACAGGGAAAACGACATAACTGCATATTTAGTGCGACAACAGCACACACTGTCCCTGCCACCCTGAGAAATTCCCATATTTGAAGGGTATCCACTCCAGTACAGGGCATTTATCAAAGCCTTTGAACAAGGAGTGGAGCAGAAGGCAGGAAAGGCAGACTGCTTGTACTATTTGGAGCAGTTTATGAGAGGACAACCACAAGAACTAATGCGCAGCTGTCAGCATATGGCTCCTGAGCAAGGCTATATCGTGGCACGGTATCTTTTACAGGAACACTTTGGGAATCCATATAAGCTTGCAACTGCCTATATGGAAAGAAGAAACCTTTATTTGTCACATGCACACTTCAAGCACAGTAAAATTCATCCTCTGCATTTAACCCATCTGAAGCAGTGAACACACACACACACACCCAGAGCAGTGGGCAGCCACACACAGCACCCAGGGAGCAGTCAGGGGTTAGGTACCTTGCTCAAGGGCACCTCAGCCGAAGGCCACCGCACATCAACCTAACTGCATGTCTTTGGACTGTGTGTGTGTGTGGGAAACCGGAGCACCCAGAGGAAACCCACGCAGAGAACATGCAAACTCCACACAGAAAGGCCCTCGCCGGCCACTGGGTTCAAACCCAGAACCTTCTTGCTATGAGGCAACCATGCTAACCACTACACCACCGTGCCGCCCAAAAGAAGAGAAAGAGCTCTGGCATGGTAAACAATAAAATCTGAGGATGTTAAATCACTTCAAGCCTACTCCTTATTCTTGCTTGGTTGCTGTAATGTAATAGAGGAGCTGCTGTGTGTACAAGAGCTGGACATGCCAGTGAATATGAGGACCACAGTTACCTTTAAAGATGAGGGTGCAATGGAGGACTAAGGCACATGAAATAATGGAAACACCTAACCACAGATCTCATTTCAGTGATCTGGTTACATTCATTGAACGACGAGTCAAAATTCTCTCCAATCCTTTGTTTGGTGACATACAGGATCCATCATTTGGTGCTGTCGGGGGAAAGAATCCCACCAAGTTTAAATTGCAGCCCAGGAATAGAATAAAAGGAAATATTGCCACAACAGTAACAGCTATGGATTTGTCTGAGGGAGTTCTTGAACCAACTTCAGATTTAGAAACATCTAAAGGAGTTGAATGTCTTTGTTGTGCTCGTAGTCACACTTTGGATGAGTGTAAGCAGTTCCAGAGAAAGGGGCACAAGGAAAAGATAATCTTCCTGAAGGAAAGGGGAGTTTGCTTTGCATGTTTAGGTTCTGGGCATATGAGCCATGATCACCAGCAGCGCTTGATGTGTAAAGTATGCACTCAAACTCATCCTACTGTGCTTCATATTAAGGGGCATCTTGCAACTCTGGAACAATCAGAGGAACCATCCAATGATCAGCCAATCTCACTCAAAACATCTAGCCTTACAAGGGCTGGTAAGGACTAATGTGCTCTATCCATTTTACCTGTAAAGGTGAAATTAACAAAGGGGAATTGAGTTATACATACATATGCCTTCCTGGATGCTGGTAGCTTGGCTACATTTTACTCAGAATATCTAATCCAGAAATTGAATCTTACAGGCAGAAGAACTAGCCTCCTGTTGTGGACTATGGGCCAAGAAAAGATTGCTTCAGCTTATTCTTTGACTGCTTTAGAGATAACTGGCAGTGTTGTAGTACTCAAGATCAGTCTTGGCCTCAAGAACACTTTTTGAAGGTCTTGGTGTTAAGGTTTTACTGGGAATCAAACCCAGGTCGCTGGTATAATAATCCAGCAAACCCCCACTAGGCCACCAGGGGAATGACTCAAGTACAGAAGAGTGAGGCGAAAGTAGAGTACAAAACAGTTTATTGTCAACGCTCAGAAGTTCAAAAATCCAAAGCAAAAAATAACAAAAGTAAAATCCAAATGCTCAGAAGATACAAGGGAAAATAAAACATCCAAAAGTTCAAAGTCGAAAAATCCAAAAACCAGAAAAGAAGAGGCAAACATCCAAATGCTCAGAAGATCCAAAAATGGCAACTACAAAGTCCAAAAAGTCCACAAGAAAGCAAAATACCAAAAAACACAAGGACATAGGCAAGGTACACGGAACAGAGGTTACTAGCCATGAACAGCACAGACTCAGTGACTAGAGACCAAACTAAGGAAGTATATATACCCATGGTATTTAAGAAACTAGGCGGGGCAGAAAATAAAGAACAGGTGGGGCAAAAGGCACATGAAAACAAAGGCTGTCAAAACAAACACAAAACACAGAAACAATAGCGGCCTCCAGCAGTCAAAACAAACATAACAAGACAAAGAAACAATAGCGGCCTCTAGCAGTCAAAACAAACATAACAAGACAAAGAAATAACAGCGGCCTCTAGAGGCCAAGACAGTCCCAAGTCCTAACAGGACCCCCCCCCCCCCCCAGGAGCGTCTCCTGACATTCCCAGGGCGATCAGGATGGGCCAAATGGAAGTCCCGACAAAGTTCTTTATCTAACATGTCCCGAGCGGGGACCCAACAACGCTCCTCAGGGCCATAGCCCTCCCAGTCCACTAGGTATTGAAGCCCACCACGGACCCGGCGGGAGTCCAGCAGTCGGCGCACAGTGAACACGGTCTGACCCTGGAGGATGCGGGGAGGTGGGGGATTCCTAGGGGCAGGGGCATAAGAGGATCACAGTATGGGCCGCAACAGGGATACATGGAATGTGGGGTTGATCCTTAGAGTCCGGGGCAACTGGAGCTGGTAGGCGACAGGGTTCACCCTGCGCACAACCTTGAAGGGGCCAACATAGCGAGGGGCAAGCTTGTGGTTCTCCACCCGCAGAGGAAGGTCCTTGGCAGACAGCCAAACCCTCTGCCCAGGGCAGAAAATGTGGGCAGGCCTTTTATGGCGGTTGGCCTGAGTCTGGTTGGCCCTAGAAGTCTGGATGAGGGTCCTCCTAACCTTGTTCCAGGTCTTGCGACACCATCTCACGTACTGGTTGACCGAGGGCACCCCAGCGTCCTCCTCCTGTTCCGGAAACAGAGGTGGCTGGAACCCGAATTGGCACTGGAACGGCGACAACCTGGTGGCCGATGACTGCAGGGTGTTGTGGGCATACTCCGCCCATGGCAGCCAGGTGCTCCATGATGTCGGGTTATCCATCACCAGGCCTCGCAGGGTGGTTTCCAGGTCCTGGTTGAGCCTCTCAGTCTGGCCATTGGACTGGGGGTGGAACCCAGAGGAGAGGCTGGCAGTGGCCCCGATGAGCTTGCAGAACCCCTGCCACACTCGGGAGGAGAACTGGGGCCCCCGGTCTGAGACGATGTCCTGTGGGAGCCCGAAGACTCGGAAGACATGAGTAAATATTAGTTTGGCTGTTTCAAGGGCAGAAGGGAGCTTGCACAGTGGTATGAAGCTGTAGGCCTTAGAGAATCTGTTGACTATGACCAAAATGACAGTGTTACCTTGTGAGTCTGGAAGGCCCGTGATGAAGTCGACTGCCACATGGGACCAGGGACACCGGGGAATGGGCAGAGGATGCAGGAGGCCCTGGGGATGCTGTCGTGGGTTCTTGCTTCTGGTGCACACATCACAGGACAGGATGAATGACCTCACTTCCTTCTCCATGCTTGGCCACCAGAAGCGTCTTTTCAAGAAGTCCAGGATCCTCCGAGCTCCCGGGTGGGCGGTGAGAGGGGACGAGTGACCCCACTGGAGAACCTTGGCCCGGGCTTGACGTGGGACGTACAAGAGGCCTGGTGGCCCTGTCCCAGGACCGGGGTCCTGGCGTTGAGCTTGTTGGATGGCCTCCTCAACACCCCAGCAGACAGGGGCCACAATCTGGGACACAGGGATAATAGGCCCAATTTCACTCTCCCTGTTGGTGGAAGAGAACAGCCTGGAAAGCATGTCAGGTTTGGTGTTCTTAGAGCCGGGGCGGTACAATAGGGTGAAGTTGAACCGACTGAAAAACAAGGCCCACCTAGCCTGTCGTGGATTAAGTCTCTTGGCTTGCTGGAGGTACTCCAGGTTCTTGTGGTCCGTCCAAACCAGGAATGGATGTTGCGCTCCCTCCAGCCAGTGCCTCCACTCCTCAAGGGCCAGTTTGACTGCAAGCAGTTCTCGATCCCCCACATCATACCGGGACTCCGCAGGACTCAGGTGGTGGGAGAAGTATGCACAGGGGTGCAACCTTCCATCCGAGCATTGAGAGAGGACCGCGCCGACGCCACTGTCTGAGGTGTCCATCTCGATGATGAAGGGTTGTGATGTGTCCGGGAGGACCAGAATGGGTGCCGTGCAGAAGCAGTGCTTGAGGTCCTTGAACGCCTTTTCAGCCTGAGGAGACCAGACATAAGATCCACCTGTTTTTTTGGTGAGGTCCGATATGGGCGCTGCTACAGAACTGAAGTTCCTGACAAACTTGCGGTAGAAGTTAGCAAATCCTAAGAACCGCTGAACTTCTTTAATGGACTTGGGAGTGGGCCAGTCCCGGACGGCCAGGGTCTTGGCTGGATCCATCTGGAGTTGTCCCGTCCATACAATAAAACCCAGAAAGGAGACCTCGGGGACATGAAACTCACATTTCTAGGCCTTAGCAAACAGATTGTTCTATAGCAGCCTCTGGAGAACCTGGCGGACATGGTGGCGGTGCTCCTGCAAGGTCTTGGAAAATATCAGAATGTCGTCGAGGGAGACAAAAACATATTGGTTGATCATATCCCTCAAGACGTCGTTGATAAGGGCCTGAAAAACTGCTGGTGCATTGGTGAGTCCGAAGGGCATCACTTGGTACTCATAGTGCCCTGACGGGGTGTTAAAGGCAGTCTTCCACTCATCTACCTGTCGGATACGGATGAGGTGGTATGCATTCCGTAAATTCAACTTGGTGAAGACAGTAACACCTTGGAGCAGGTCGAACGCTGTGGACATCAGCGGAAGAGGATAGCGGTTGTGCACAGTGATCTTGTTCAGGCCCCTGTAGTCAATACACGGTCGGAGCCCCCCATCCTTCTTGCCGACAAAGAAGAAGCCGGCACCAGCAGGTGAGGTGGAGAGTCGAATGAACCCAGAGGCCAGGGCATCCTTGATGTATTCCTCCATGGCCTTGCATTCTGGCTGAGAGAGGGAAAACAATCTGCCCCGAGGAGGGGTAGCCCCAGGGAGCAAGTCGATGGCACAGTCGTAGGCACGGTGCGGAGGAAGAACGGTGGCCCTACTCTTGCTGAAAACTTCTTTCAGATCCCAGTACTCTGTGGGAACTTGAGATAACTCGGTGAGATCAGGAGGCTCGGCAGGAGACACAGGAGAGCTAGAGAGCAGACAAGAGGCATGGCATGCAGGGCCCCATTCCACAACCTGGCTTGTTACCCAGTCTATGCGAGGGTTGTGGCGGGTAAGCCAAGGAAGGCCTAGAATCACTGGGAACTCTGGTGAATGAATCAGGTGCAGGGATATTTCTTCTTTGTTACCTTGAGACTGGAGAAAGACTGGAGAAGTTACTTGGGTGACTCTTCCGTCACCTAAAGCTTGGCCATCCAGGGCAGACACAGACAGCGGGACTTCAAGAGGTAGGTGCAGTAGGGACATTGATTCTTCGGGTGAAGTGGACATCCATAAAGTTTCCAGCCGCCCCGGAGTCTAACAAGGCCTGGCAAGAGTGGACGGACTCACCCCAGGAAATGGAGACTGGGATGTAGACTCCTTGGCCAGGAAGTTCGGGAGAGAGGGTAGTCCCCGTCACAACCCTCCCTCGGCCGGACGGGGCGGTCCTTTTCCCGAGAGCTCGGGACATGATGCTCGGAAATGGCCAGGCTTGCCACAGTAGATGCAGCACTTGTCCCTCCTCCTGCACTCCCTCTCAGATGCTCAGATGCAGAGAGACGAGTACAGCCCACTTGCATGGGCTCCAGACAGTCACTGGAGGAGGTAGACGGACTCCAGGTTGAGGCAGTGAGGCAGGGGAAGCTCAGGACTTGGAGACGCTCTCTAATCCTGTTGTCAAGATGAATGGCATGTGAGATCAGTGTTTTGAGGTCACTTGGGCATCCGATAGAGGCCAGACCATCTTTGATGGGGTCAGACAGACCATGGTGGAAAGCTGAAACCAGGGCAGTCTCATTCCATCCACTGACTGCTGCGAGTCCGGAACGAGATGGCGTAGTCTGCAACGCTTCCTCCCTGCCGGATGGACATGAGCTTCCTGGCTGGATCTTTACTGATGTCCGCCTGATCGAAGACACGAAGCATCTCCTCTGTAAACAGCTTGAAATCAGAACACTTAGAAAATTAGAACACATCTGACACCCTGTCAGATGGCTGTTGCCCAAGCTCGTGCCTTATCAGCTAACAAAGTTATCACATATGCAATCTTGCGGCGATCTGTAGTGTAGGTGGTAGGCTGGAGCTCAAAGGTGAGTTGGCACTGGGTAAGGAACTCCCGGCACTCACCATGCTTGCCGTCATACCTCTGTGGTGCAGGAAGGCAGGGTTCGTGAGGTGAAGGAGACAGCGTGGCAGGAGGCACTGGAGCAGGAGCAGATGGTGGAGCAGGATCAGGAGGAGGAGATGGGGGCAGAAGAGTCAGCTGTGCCAGGGCTTTCCCAATTTGCTGAAGCAGTACCTCGTGGCAAGCAAGGGCCTCACGTTGGCTTGCAAGTGTTCGAAGTGTTCATCCATGAGTGTCCATGGTAGCTCCAAAGCATGTTAAAGCAGCCATAATTCTCTGAAGGTTAGCCAGGTAGACAGTTGAAGAAGCCTCTGCTGAGTCAGTCATGACAGAGTCTTTCTGTTAGGGTTTTGCTGGGAATCAAACCCGGGTCGCTGGTGTAGTAATCCAGCAAACCCCCACTAGGCCACCAGGGGAATGACTCAAGTGCAGAGGAGTGAGGCGAAAGTAGAGTACAAAACAGTTTATTGTCAATGCTCAGAAGTTCAAAAATCCAAAGCAAAAAATAACAAAAGTAAAATCCAAATGCTCAGAAGATACAAGGAAAAATAAAACATCCAAAAGTTCAAAGTCGAAAAATCCAAAAACCAGAAAAGAAGAGGCAAACATCCAAACGCTCAGAAGATCCAAAATGGCAAATACAAAGTCCAAAAAGTCCACAAGAAAGCAAAATACCAAAAAACACAAGGACATAGGCAAGGTACACGGAACAGAGGTTACTAGCCATGAACAGCACAGACTCAGTGACTAGCGACCAAAAGGTTATATAGGAAGTATATATACCCATGGTAATTAAGAAACTAGGCAGGGCAGAAAATACAGAACAGGGGCCTCATGTACAAAGCTTGCGTAAGCACAAAAAAGCTACGTACGTCACTTTCTGGGCAAACATTCGTATGTACAAAGATTGACTTGGCGTGGAAAAGTGCGGTACTCTATGCAAACCTCATGCCTGGCGTACGCACATTTCTGGTGCATCTTGGTACTTGGCGACACTTAGAGGCAGAGCAACGCAACTACATTTAGGCCTACTCGGTCAAGAGTCATGACATGGCAATAAGAGGCATCCAAAAATGCATCGGAACATCAGGATGCGTGAATTGAAATGTATGTCAGTCATACGACATTGTCGAGACACATAATGCGAGACTGTTGGGTAAATGCCAACAGATCCATCAACCATCCCTTCCATATTGTAATTATGGGAAATGAGAAACCCCAGCAATATCATTTCGATATTATTCCCATTGACTATTGGTTAATTAATTAAATTAAAGAATGCACATGCAGGACCATGCATTGCAGCTAGCTTAATAGATCTTCCTCACGCATTTGCCGCGAGGTGTCAGACTGAAATATTATTAGTTGATGTTGCGTGGGGTAGCCTTATCACATAATTACCAAGATCAATATATGAAACGATTTCCAAGTGCGTACAAATCAGACACAACCGCGGTGTGTGGCGTGTTACACAATGTGGCGCAGCGGCACGGCGTGCCAATAATGGAGCGAGACCTGCCGGAGGACCCAGACCCTGGGCCTCACAACGAGGTGCCACAGCGACATGGCATACAAACCCGGCAGCGCTTAATAGCCACAATGTGAGAAGGTAAGGACAGACGGGACACGGGACATCATTCATTTTTTAAGATATTCTTTTAATGTGTTATTCAGTTCCTTCAATTCCTCGCGGATTCCCTCGAGGTTGTTGTTAATCGCCTCTATCCCCTTTAAAATTTCCCCCTGCGACTCAAGGACCGCGCGCGTCAGCACCCAGCCTGTGGACCCGGCGACAGGGGCAGGCGGTGGAGAAGGGGGACAGGTGACAGTGACACTGGATCCGCTCGGCTGGGGGTCCTCTTCCTGCTCGGGTGGGATGGACTGGGGGCCTCCTGTTGTTCCCTGGCACCCTGCTAGAATACATTTGTCATTAAAATCCTATTGTGGAAAATATGTGCACGTTTTATTTCTGGTTACATGTGGCTAGGAATATTGGGCCTACTAAGAGAGGAAGACATTTCCTCAAATACAGGGTGTCCCCGAAAAAATGTACACATTAGAGCACTAAAGGTGTTTTTTTGTTTTCAAAACCCATGTAACTCAAATAGACACTCATTGTGGCGCAGACACTGCGGATGATGCAAATCATACCGTTATCTTGGTATAGGCTACATTCACATTCAGTGGCATACAATCAGTGACCGTTGCATGTCTCATAGCATACACTTTGAACATCACTTTAATTGGAGGTGACAGAACAATTAAGTGATGTATGTGAATTCTATTACACTGTGCTAAAGGCAGGGATTAACGTGAATAAATGTTAATGTTAAATGTTAATAATAAATGTTAAATGTTAATTTGATCAGCACGAGATTTCTAACATTTAATTAACATTAACTCGTTAGTAAAAGTTGCCATGTCTTTTACCTAACGCGGGCCTTACTGCAGGTCTATTTATACTAATTAACATATTCAGTGTGGAATAATTGAGGGAGGAGACGGGGTGGGGAACGGGGCTCGTGCATGTGGGCCGAATTCCACGTTGATTGGGATGTACAACAGGAGAGTGCGTGGAAACCTTCGTACGCACTGATTGATACATCCGGATTTATTTGGTCGTACGCAAATTTCCCGATTTTGACGTGCGCACATATTTAGTGGGAAATCCACGCAGGTCTTTGTACATGAGGCCCCTGGTGGGGCAAAAGGCACATGAAAACAAAGGCTGTCAAAACAAACACAAAACACAGAAACAATAGCAGCCTCTAGCAGTCAAAACAAACATAACAAGACAAAGAAATAATAGCGGCCTCTAGATGTCAAAACAAACATAACAAGACAAAGAAATAACAGCGACCTCTAGAGGCCAAGACAGTCCCAAGTCCTAACACTCGGTCTTCTCTCAGAATCGACTGCATTTTTACTCGGTCTTGTCTTGGTCTCAGACAAAGTGGACTCGGGATTTTATTTCAAGACCGGTCAAGACCACAACTGTGGGGATATCAATAAATTGTCTGTGTATTTTTGGATTTACTTGTTAATATCATTGCTGTGATTTTGCGTAAATCGTATTGCTTTGAGTACAACCAATAACTTGACTCATTTATCATTTGAAATTGTTGTCACCATTAACAGCTGTCACCCCTCCTGTCCCCTTTCACAAGCCCCCCACAAACGTGCATGCCAGTGACAGGAGAAGAGGCCATGTGAAGATGTCAGCCAACTTATCTGTAATAAAATTTGGTTACCTGAACCACAAAGAGTTTTTGTGCACAACTACAAGCAAAAGAAAACACAGCGCAACATGTACATTTTGTAAAGCAATGCTAACGGAGACGGCTGGGACCACGTCCAACTTTTACTGGCACTTGGAGAGGAAGCATAAATGAATGAATGAACCCTTTATTATCACTGTTGCCAGTGAAATTGACCATCAACCTGTCCTTACAAAGGGGGAACAGGACAGGAAGACAGGGATAAAACAAAAGGAAACACAATAATAACATGAGGAGAGATGAGGAAAAAAGAAAAAAAAAAAACCCCACCCACCCACTATGCTCCTGTCAGTAGTACAGTGTGGGAACATTTAAAAACCTCTGCACATAAGCACACAATAACACAAGTACACTTTAAAACACGGGACTTAAGGGGGGGAAGGAGGGGACAATCAGGGGTGGGGGTAAGGGGGGAGGGGGGAGGGGAGGAGGTAGAGGTAACCCAGTGCAAGCAAGCAGCCGTCCGCTCCTGCAGCCATGAAGGCGCTGGTCACGCACCCGCTTGTCACACTGGGGGTGAAAATGGCAACCGCGGAAAGTTGAAGAAGGAATGCGAGGAATGCGAGAGTGTCTCCCAGCAGTGACCTTCAGGGGAAAATGTTGTCTCAGCAACAATCTTAACCAAGGCCAGTGCTGTTTCAGGGAGCCGAATGTCAATAAGATATAAATTGTTTGGTCTTTCCAGACGCAGTCTTTGCACGTCCACACCGCTCATCCATATCTGTCCATTTCGTCCATTCTGTTCAAATTGGTCTCCGAAAAACTTATTCCTTGCAAAGCCGAAAGCTTCTCCAAGATGACAACCATACTGTGGTTCAAGTTCTGAATATCCACAGTCTGAGTGCCGACAGCTTTGCCCACCACTTCAATCATATCGGGCAGCTTTGTGGGGCTTTGAACAGCTGTCACCGTTGTCTGATTTCCTCGATATACCAGGGCAATGCCTAATCCAATCAGCAAAAGTCCTGTAATCATGGTTCCAAATAGGTAGATATCTTCAATGTCATCCACAGAAAGAATCACCAGGCACACGACTCGCCACCGCTCCCTTGCGTCTATTGCGTAACCAGCCGCAAATGTTCCGGCAGGACAGGCGGGTTCCCCCAAACCCAGGCTTCTCATCGAGAAAACTGTGTCAATTTTGTTAGGAGACCAGTTTATCAATTCCATGCTTTTTTTAGTTTAGAAAGTAATGCGGGGAGAGTCTCTTCAAAAAGTACAGCAGATGAGACAAGACAAAGAAGCACAAGCAGGGGGGAAAAAGGAGGGACAGGGAGAGCAGAGAGAATGCAACCGCCTTCCATGGAAGCACAGAGAGAAAAGGTAAAGAAAGGTAAGCTAAGTGTAAGTGAGATTTATTGAATACTAGCTAAACACGTTTGCTAACCATGTGTATACAGTATGTTTCAGGACACTGGTTTCATTGGCTTGCCGGTTATTTACCCCCTAGCTAGGCGCGCAAGCATATTAGCACATTACCTCACTGCATCAGATAATTTAGGCTACATCCACATGACAACGGCAACGAGATGTTATTTAAAAAAATATCGCGTCCAAATGGGCAACGATCAGTAAAATATCAGGTCCATACGGCAACGCAACGCTTGCTGAAAACGATGCAATACACATGCCACACCTCTAGGGGCGCTGTAAGACGGTCCCTTCAGAGACACCAGAACAATAGAAGAAGTAAGGACTAATGCGCATAAACTATTATATTAGCCACATATTATTAGACTTCATATTAGCCACAAAGTCAGGAAAATCTGTTCGTAAAATTACGTTATAATGACCAAATACAATGAAAAGTATTTTTCCAGTCTCACCAGTGAAAGGTAATCCCATGTGATCTCGTTTGGACGGTAAACCTGTTGGTACAGTTAAACGCAGCACATGAATGAGGCATCTTTATTCTCCGCTTTGACCTATCCAATATGGCGGCAAGGATGACGTATGATTCTACGCGGAAGGCGGCGTCTTTAATGGTCTGGAATAAATTGAATGCTACACATTGATGGATTAATTTGTTGTTCTACGCACTTTTTGAGGAATGTATTGTAGGACTAAAACCAACATCTGAAGAGGTGAGATCGCTCCTTTTTTCCCTATTTTTGCTGGCGGGATTGATTCTGCCCTAAGGGCTATTTTCTCTCTCTCTCTCTCACTTTGCACCATTACACAATAAATATTCACAGTGAAAATATTTTGTAAGCGTGTTTCATGAACCAAGTTATAGGATTTGTTGACAACTCGCATCGAGTTCATTACACTTCTACTCAGCATGAAGCACTGACAGACATGTGGTTGTGACGTCATCGTAAACAAATCCGTTCTACTCATCCAGACGACTTCGCAATGGCAACGTTGCCAGATCTTTCCACTCTGGAACCCGTTCTCAAAAAGATTGCGTTTTGGGCACCCAAAACGCCGGTGCCGTGTGGATGCCAGGCCTAAACGATAAGCAATTGTATCGGAGTCACCTGAATCCGTTGCCATGTGGACAGGGCCTTAATGTTACAATGGATGTAACATTAAGTTAGCTAATGTACTGTTAACTTTGTGTGAGAGTGAGGGGTCAGGACATGTGTCTTATTCCTACGTTACGTTTTTTCATGTGATAAAAATGACAAGACAGGTGACGTAAAGCTATGTAGCTAATGTGTATATAGTTATGTTACATCAATGTCAACTCTGACATAAACAATACATGCTGCGCTCCCTCTCCTGGGTGAGAGAGCTAGAGTCAGCAGTCTCCAGAGTGGAGACAGAGTAACATTAATGCTCCACTTCTATGAAGTTACACATTAATTATGCTTTGCCTGGCTATAAGCATACATCACATATTTAAAGAGTGCTAATTTAGGGGTTAAATACACAAACAAATATATAACTTTATGTAGTCAAACACTAGAGCTTGTGTGTGTAAGTGAGTAAGTCTGGCTCGCTCAATCACTCAGATTTTCTCACACTGTGTGTTAGATGGGTGTTTAGAAAAATACACATCTGTCCCTTTTATCCCTTTTCCATGGAAGTTTATTCACATTAAAAGTGATTGTTATTTCAGTGTTATGGTAAGAAAATTGACTGGTTTGGCCATATTGTACCATGTCAATCATATTGTCGTGTAACTATTTGAAAGCTATTTGAAAAATATTTTGGTTGCCTTAATGCCTTGCTGTATATGAGCCACACATTTTGTTCTAATACAGTACACAGATTTTACATAGTTATGAAGTTTTGATACTTTTACTTTCTGTACATCTTACACCATTATTTTTAAGATTGCTATTTGATGTAATTGTTCATATCACCAGATATCTTACGGATTCTTTTGCCCTGAATTTTAGGTTCCTGGAGTACAAGGCAGGACAACAGACAGATGTCACGCAGCCATCTACTGTATCTTTTGCCCAGAAAGTGCAGGTCTACAGTCTGCATTCACCAAGGCAACAAGCCATCAGTGAAGCCATCATCCAAGATTTGGTAATTGGGTGTTGCCTGCCTCTGTCACTTGTAGAAAATGAACATTTTAAACACTTTCTTGAGATAATGGACAGTAAGTACACACCAATCTCTAGAAGAACAATTTCTGAGAAACGGATACCAGAGTTGGTAAGGAAGGCCAAGGAAACTGTTTTGAAGAAGCTGGAGACCCGGTCGTCCATGTCATTAACAACAGATCTCTGGTCAGATCACAGGCTTCACTCTTTTCTTGGAGTGACTGCCCATGTGTGCTCTGAATCAAAGGATTCCTATGCAATTGAATCCTACCTGCTGGACTGTAGGCGTTTTACAGGTAGACATAGTTCAGAATGAATTGCTTCTGCTTTTGAGGAAATAACAGGGGAATATGCTATCCGCCAGAAGATAAGCTATATCATCACAGACAATGCTGCCAATATGAAATGCACTTTCAAAGTTCACATGCCACAACACCAGTCTGATGAGAGTGAGGAGGAGAATCTAGATGATGAGCACTTGTGAAAGGACATGGATTCAGTGGAAGACACAGAATTACCCTGGTTATCAGGAGAACGGCTTTCCTGTTTTGCCCACTCTCTGCAGTTAGTTGTCAATGATGGCATGAAAGAGGTGAGGTCAATCTTCCGCACCATAGCCAAAATATCACGGTTCACAACTCTGTTACATACAGTAGGCCAAGTTTACATTAGACCGTATCTGTCTCGTTTTCTTCGCGGATGCACTGTCCGTTTACATTAAAACGCCTGGAAACGCCGGGAAACGGGAATCCGCCAGCGTCCACGTATTCAATCCAGATCGTGTCTGGTCCGGTGCTGTGTAAACATTGAGAATACGCGGATACGCTGTGCTGAGCTCTAGCTGACGTCGTCATTGGACAACATCACTGTGACATTCACCTTCCTGATTCGCTGGCGTTGGGATCACACACACAGAGGCTCAGTCCCGAATCACTGCTCATGCGCTTCACTCACGCGCTCTGTGAGCTGCGCAGGGCCGGAGTGCGCACCCTCCAGAGGGCACTCGCTGTTCAGGGCGGAGTGATTTGGAGCGCAGGAGGAAGCGCTGAGCTGCACTGAGGTTTATTTACACATTTCAACCTCCTTCAGGCGCTTAAACTCAGTGAGAACATGAACATCACAGCCAGGTGTGTTTATCTGCTGGAGAAGGTGTTCGCTTGCCATCCTTCCACTTGCAAGTGGTGAGTGACTTGCGCATGCCCGATATGCACTGGGATCATGTGACATGCCGTCTAATTAGTCATGTGATTAGCGTATCCGTGTATTGGCGTTGCTGTGTGCACGCGAATCGTGTATTGGTGTTGCTGTGTGCACACGAATCGTTTTAAAAACGTTAATCTGATGATCCGCTGATTCGAAATAATGTAAACAGGGCCATAGTAGCTCACAATTCAAAGACAAGTTTGAGGCTATGTTTGATGCAAATAAGACTATTCCAGCAGCAAACACCACTCATTGAAACAGCACTTTCAAACAAGTACAGGCCCTCACAGCTCTGGACCACAAAGCCCTGAACAAAATGTGCAGCAAGGACTATGAGGATGTAGTCTTTAGTGCTCGCGAGTGGAACCAGCTGAAGGAACTTAGTGCAGTTCTTGCACCATTCTCCGAGGCAACAGACCTGACAGAAGGAAAGAAATCAGTTACAATTAGCATGGTGGTTCCAACTGTCCTGGACTTGAATACACACCTCCTCAAGATGGAAGAGACCCGAATGCAACGCCGGCCATTAGTCAGAGTCCTTCGGCAGTCTCTGCTGAAAAGATTCTCTGGAATCTTTACAAAAGCAAACATGGCCAAAGAGAGTGGGATAGATGACCCTTTTAACCACAATATGTACTTCTTGGCTACCATGCTGGATCCACAGTTTGGCCTAAGCTGGGTGGATCTGGATGTCACAAATGGAGGAAATGCAACAGCAGTGAAGAAGATCAGAGATGAGCTGAAGAGGACACTGACAGGTTAGTATTATCCAGGGAAAGAAATAGTAAAAAAAAATTCCTTACATAGTCAAAGTTGAATTATGGTTTTAATCCTGTCATTGTGTATTTGTTTGTGTTTTTCAGACACTTTGTTGTCAGAGGTGGAGAACATGATTGACAGTGAAGGAGATGCAACTGACTCTGGGGCCATGAATGTGGATTCATCCAGTGATTCGCCACCAGTCAAATGCCCACGCCTTCTGTCCCACTACAAGGCTCACAAGAAGCGCAACTCAGCCCAGGATTCAAGTCTTATAACACAGATAAGCAAATACTTCAATGCCATCAATGACTCTGACACTGACAATGCACTCATCTTCTGGGCCAAAAACCATGACCGATTCCCACAACTCCACAAGTTGGCACTGAAGGTGCTGTCAGTCCCTGCCTCCTCAGCACCAGAGTTTTTAGTAGAGGGGGCATCATAATGAGACCCCATCATGCATGTTTAGGTTACAGAATGTTGCAGTCTCTGATATTTCTAAAATGCAACCAAACTCTACTTTAAAGTCCACGTTTTTGTGGTCTTTCACAATGTCCATGTCATGTGTTTATCATTCGTGGTGCGCATGGACTTAAATGTTTCAGCACTGCAGTTTGTTCTGGTTTGGCATATGATGTCATCATTTTTGAAACTGCTTGCACAAAAAAATGTACTGTATTAGATGGATAGTAAATCATTCAGTACAGTGTTAAATAAAGATGGTTAAGTTGATTTCAGCTCCTTAGTGTTTGTATTTGTTTGCTTATAGAAAACAAAGGAAAATTCCCACACATGAAATTCATCTCTGCAGTGCCTTTTGATTATTTTATCAAGATATTTCATTATACAGACATTAATATAGGTCAACAAAAGAGGTTAATGAACAGGAATCTTCATTTGTTTTCTGTGGGTGTTTTTGTGGGTGTTTTTATGGGAATGCGGATTACCTACAGGTCTATTTGAGGGGTGTCTATGGTTTGCATGTTCCACATTTTATCATAAGTGTGTCATGCAGTGTGGGACACTGGTCTGGTCTTGGTCTTGACTCGGTCTCACCCTGCCTCGGTCTTGGTCTTGTCTCGGTCTCAACCCCTCAGTCTTGGTCTTGTCTTGGTCTTGATACACTGTGGTCTTGGTCTTGTCTTAGTCTCGGTTTAGGTGGTCTTGACTACAACAGTCACTATGTTTACATGTACATAGAGAGAATCGAATTTCTGCCGTTGCTCGACTGAAATCGAAGTTCAAAATGCCATGTATACACCTTAATTCGGCTGAAATTGAACCGAACTTGATTTCTCGGAATCGAGCTACACGACCTAGTTTATGCGATTTCTGCTGAGCTACTTTGTGCATGTATACCCTATTGAGCTAGTTGTCGAGCTACTTCCGGAAGTGACGAGTGACGAGACCACAAGCGGGAAACACAACAGCCTCAGTCGGCATGACAACAGTAGTAGCGAGCAGCAGAAGAGGTCAGGAGGAACAAACGAAGAAGAGAAAATGGCGATGTAGAGCTCTCTGAAGTGTGGGTGGAGCACAGAGGACGGCAGGACAAAGCTTCTGGTACTAATAGGCTTTTTATTGTCAGACTTTTCAGTTTAACAGCCTACTTTTATTCTTGAGAGAAAAACACACACACACACACAAACACGCGCGCACGCGCACACGCTGTGTTCTAGTCCCGGGATGAGCTGTCCCCTCTACTCTCCCTCTGCCTCCTTAAATAGGGCGCGGTTACTGGGAAGACACACAAACACAGGTTAATTACTGTCAGGTGTAGTGATTCTGCCACTCACCTTCCCTGGCTCCGCCCTCCTGTCACAGACCGGCGCTTGACCACGCCCCCACTGCCACAGGCAAGCAGAAACGTGCACTTCTGGAGCAATGAGGAGACAGAGTTCATGCTCATTCAGCTTAAGGAGTTGAATATATTAAAATTCATGGACGGGAGAAAAACGCGCAATGGAGAACACGGAACTGATAACTTTGTTTACACTCTTGAATAGCTCTTCTTCATGACGACAACCGGAAGTGTACCAACATGATGGGGCGTGTTGCGCCACCTGTGGCTCGGGTGCACAATGCACCTCACACAATAGCCCGATTTCAGTTGTGTGCATGTACGATTGGATTTCTCTGGCACCCTGCTGGGACCTTCAGCTCGATTACCGACAGCAGCTTGATTTGGATGTGCATGTAAATGTAGTCACTGATAACTGGTATGGA
The DNA here is from genome assembly GCF_027579695.1 of Neoarius graeffei. Taxonomy (NCBI): domain Eukaryota; kingdom Metazoa; phylum Chordata; class Actinopteri; order Siluriformes; family Ariidae; genus Neoarius; species Neoarius graeffei. Next base: position 11,302,910 of record NC_083587.1, read on the forward strand.
CAGCAATGATTTTCACATCCTTCCAGAGGTTCTTACACAGAAGGAAATGCCTGTCACTGTAGATGATCTGGTAACTCCCAAAGACCTGGCTAAGTGGCCGTATTTGTCAAAGGTGCACATCCCAAGCATTAAGGCAAATGTTGAGCTGTTAATTGGTATCAAAGCTCCCAAGATAATGGAACCTTGGGAGGTGATCAACAGCTGTGGGAATGGTCCATATGCCATTAGGACATTGCTGGGATGGGTCATCAATGGTCCACTGGCTAGAAACGATGACAACTTGGAGCAATGGTTTCTTTCTGCTCCAGCGAACAGGATTTTTCTGTGTAAATTGGAGGAAATGTTGACCAATCAGTACAACCATGAGTTTAATGAAAAGACCAGGGAGGAGAAGGAAATGTCCAGAGAAGATCACAGGTTCCTGGAAATAGCAGAGCAGTCAGCCATGTTTCAGAATGGGAGGTATTGTTTGAAATTGCCTTTTAAGAAGGAGGTAAGTGCTTGGGAACATGTTATCAGGGGTAGGACCTACCTGTTTTTACCTTGTGGCATGCAATTCTGTATGATGCTCCAGCAGCATGGCTCATCACAGCTGCTTTGCCCATGGAGTGAACTTTTATTGATTTACTGCAGGCTCTGCATCGGGCCATATGGATGTCCCACAGATCTTTAATGAGTCAGTCTTTGTAAATGTATTTGGTGAGCCACAAGTCCTGGAATTTACATTTTCCAGGTATAGCTAAAGGTTTGCTTAATGTTATCTTTCTTGCTGTTGTTTAACCTGCATCATTCGACTTCAATCACTCATGGACGTACATGACACTGACCGTCACACTTTCTTGAAGCAGTTGATTTGTGAAACAAGGACACACAAACGGCAGGAGACACATGCAGACAGCAGCATGTGGCCTATTTACTAATGATAAGTAATAAAATATCAGAGCAACTTCAATTTCTATTTTTGCACAAAATATATAAATTCAAGGACTTTCAATGAACCATGTCTATTTATGTATATTTTCAAAAACTTTCAAGGCCTCAAGCTTTTTTTTTCTTCTCAAATTCACAAACGTTCAACGATTTCAAGGAACCATGGGAACCATGCATAAAAACATCAAACCTTAAGGTGGATGAGTTACAACAGAGGAATATGGGATGAGTTGTATGTTTGTGGCTTGTTTTATTCTCCTCTGTTATAATTTAATGCACGAGATTTTGATGTGAGGACTTGGCAAGTTTATTGGTAAACGTTAGGATTCTGAGAATGTCAGTTGTGTGTGTAGCCAAGCTAACTTCGGATTTGCTGAGAGCTTTTTGTAAAATTCAAATACTATATTTTACTGAATTCATGTTTCTGGTTGGCACAGTAACCAAGTCTGTATTTGGAGGGATCTCTGAGGAGAAAGAGGCCACTGCTGAGCTGCAGAAAATTTGTGATTAATTTATTTTGAGTTTTTTCCCATTGCTGAGCGTTGATTTTCATAACTGGTCACCACCTGTTTTATCAATAGGCTTTAGTCAGGATAATTATACTATTCGATCAGGTAAAGCAGATTGGTTTAGCATGAAATTCCTGATAATCGTATTGGCTTATTTTTTTCTATCTTTGCTCGAGTCAACTTAGTGTTTAACTGGTCATCATCATGGAGGGATGAAATTATGAAACCATCATCATGATTTAAATAGTTAGTGTTTAACTATCATCATCATCATCATCATATTTATCCTGATCAGTATCTCTATGCCTATAGAGAAACTATTTTGGACCTTCTTAATACCCTTTAATGGCAACAACCATCAAACCTGCCAAATATCTGTTCCTAGCCTGGTTTGAATTGTTCGAGATTGCATTTCGTTATATGACAGCTGAATCTGAAGGTCAGAAGGTGTTTAATTTTCTAACAACTGATTCACAGGGATTTGTATAGCAGACCCTCTGAGGAATTTGAGCGCTTGGTTTATTATAGGATCTGGGAGGCCCATATGGGTGCCTGTTTTTCAGTCTTTTGGCATAGTCTGTGTTTGACTCTGTGAAGGAAATTTAGTGAATGAACATTCCTATTCTCTGTGTTTCTGTGTGTTGAGCTCAAGTGGCCTAGTGTACTGAGAAAAGTTGTTTTCCCCACATGCTGTAATCACCTTTCTGTGCCCTTGGCTGGTGATAAGCAGGGTGTCTTATCACCTGCACATCCCAGAGCACGCCAGGTGTACACTTTAACAAAGCTTCATAGAAAGTCTTGAGCCAATCACGTACAGACGTGAGCAGTGAGCGAATGCCTTTAGAATATAATAGATAACAGCCACTAAGACACAACTCAGAGTGCATACACTGAAGTGGTGTCTCCTTCTTCTTCTTCTTCTTGTTTCCTTTCCTGTTTTATATGATCTACTATAATTTTAACTTGCATGTAGATAATCCTGAAAACACTTATGCCAGAGAACTGCTTGCACTTATTGACAACTTCAACCTAGTACAACATGTACAGGGGCCGACCCACTCTCGTGGTCATACCCTTGACCTTGTTATCGCAAAGGGTCTTACTGTTTCTACTACTGTTGTTGACCTGGCCTTATCTGATCATTTCTGTGTTTTCTCTGATGTTTCTATGTCCCCTCACATTCAGAACAGCTCAACAACTATGGGTAGGAGAGTCATAAATGACAACACATGTTCTCTTTGAGCAAGCTCTCTCTCGGATCTCAACTAAAATGTCAGACTCTGTAGACGACTTACTGGAAATTTTTAATTTAAATATGACCCAAATTATGGATGATATTGCTCCATTCAAAATCAAAAGAGTCAATGACAAGCAGAAAGCACCATGTAAGCAATACCCAGCTGTTAAATTGCTAAAGAGAGAATGTAGGAAGACTGAAAGAAAATGGCGCAAATCTAAACTTCACATCCATTATCAAATCCATAAAGAGATGCTTTGTAAATATAATTATGAAATTGGTAAAGCAAGACAGTCTTTCTTCTCCAACATCATCAACAGGAAAATGAACAATGCCCATGTGCTATTTTCAACAGTAGAGAAGCTAACTAATCCCCCACCACAATTAGCACCTGAACTTCATCTCATCTCATCATCTGTAGCCGCTTTGTCCTGTTCTACAGGGTCGCAGGCGAGCTGGAGCCTATCCCAGCTGACTACGGGCGAAAGGCGGGGTTCATCCTGGACAAGTCGCCAGGTCATCACAGGGCTGACACATAGACACAGACAACCATTCACACTCACACTCACATCTACGGTCAATTTAGAGTCACCAGTTAACCTAACCTGCATGTCTTTGGACTGTGGGGGAAACCGGAGCACCCGGAGGAAACCCACGCGGACACGGGGAGAACATGCAAACTCCGCACAGAAAGGCCCTCGCCGGCCACGGGGCTCGAACCCAGACCTTCTTGCTGTGAGGCGACAGCACTAACCACTGCACCACCGTGCCGCCCAGCACCTGAACTTCTCTCAGTTAATAAATGCAATGAGTTTGCCACAATTAGCACCTGAACTTCTCTCAGTTAATAAATGCAATGAGTTTGCATCCTTCTTCAAAGGTAAAATTGATAAAAATACGGCAGAATTTGCTCATAATATATCTCAGTTGCAAATAACTGAAAAGCTGCAATCACCAGCAGGCCCGCCGACAGGGGGGGACAAACGGGTATGTTGTCCCGGGCCCAGGAATGGGGAGGGCCCAGAACTGGGCTCTCATGAAGTTGCGATTAAATTATTTTATTTCATTTCAAAATGTGTTGATTTGGGGGAGAAATGTGCTATATTTGCATTCAATAAATGATTTCTAGATCTTTTGCCTTTATTGTCTTTGAAAAAGGTGTCAAGAACCCCCTACCGCCCCAATGCAAAAATGGTTTGGTCTGACTCTTTGATTAAGGGGAAAAAATGACATCGTTCGATCATAGCGCTTCGACAATCAGCGTGCGTGCCATTTGCCAACATGCACAAGTCAGGAGCACAGAAAAGAAAAGAAAAGAAAAGAGAAAAAGAGAGGAAGAAACCAAGAGACTCAGAGGCTCACTGCATAAATATTTTTAAAAAGATTCGGATGATGCAGCAGGTACTAGCAAAGGCAGTGGGGCAGCTGAGCCAGGTAAGACACAGCCAACTTTTTCCAGCCCCGTAAAGTAACCCCAACCAAGGCACGCGCGGCATGCAATTCATGTTACAAACGAGGGGAGAGCAAGTCACACTGAACACCATATCAAACGCACAGGGCATTGAATCATTTCATAACCACAACAGCTTAATAACATTGTGTTTCATATATCTGATTGAAGCTAAGAATATTCACATTAGCCTAAATCATATCCCGCCGTTTCTCGAGAGGTGTGTTCTTCTCTGCTTTTCACACTGGACAGTACGCACGCACAGTATACTATGTTCACCCCCAGCCCTGCCTGAAATCCCCCGTCCATCGCTGCTCCTTCAAGAGCACCCCAATCGCGTGATTATAGTAGACTATCCATGAGTTTAGGAAGGCATTGTGGGGGCTGTCGCATGCAGGCTTGGGGCGTAACGGAATACATTTAATGGCGTTCGGTTAAAGGATACAAAATAACAGTTACCGCTTATTCCGTTACAGTACAGGGGGGAAAGATTCAGTGAAATTGGGGATTACTTCACAGGATCACAATGTGTGTGAGGTTGCTGGTTTTGGGCTTTTTTTTGTTAAAATGTTAAAACTGTAAAAATGTTGAAATGCTAAAATGAAATGGTTGTTAACCGGTTGAATGGTTTTTGAATACCTGTCATTTAACACTGGAAGTCCCAGACAGGGGCCATTTGGCCTTTTTACCTAGAAAACCCACAAGAGGGCCAATTGGCCCCAAGTCCTCCCTGTAGACATTCATTTTGTTATGGAAATGTGGCTGTTAGTTACCTTACAGCTTAGAAATGAAATCTTACAATGCCTGTTGAATGTTGAATCTCTGCATCTTCGTTCCTTGGAGAGGAGCTTCTTTCACCACAAAATTCTTGAGGGAACTGAAGCGATAGTCCATGTGCACTGAGGTATTTATCCATCAAACAATTGTCTTGTTGCAGTCACATGAGTCGTTATGGTCACATGGGACATTCACATGTTCACATTTTAGAATAGAATGTGTTTTTATTCCTCATTCTCACATTCACACAGAAGTAGCCAACATGACTTCACCACTGAAGTGTGAAGTGTGTGAAATGTGACCTCCTCACCCCACAAACTGCCACTAACAGCCTCATTACCATAACAAAATGAGTGATTAGTGTATTGGGGAAAAGCGGTCGGGCCAAATGTGGGTCTTCTAGGTAGACAGAAAAATGCTGGGACTTCTGGTGTTAAGGGTTGGAGTGAGTAGAGACTGGGATAAGAGAGGTGTGTGTGTGTGTGTGGGTTGGCCCGGGGGGGGGGGGCCATTCAGAGCATTTTGTCCCGGGCCCAGCCAAAGCTGTCAGTGGCCCTGATCACCAGTGACACAGACAGACAATTTCAACACAATGTCAGAATTTTGTTTGATTGATTACGAGACTCTTGAAAAAAACTGTACAAAATCTTGGTTCCTCAACATCTGAATTGGACATTCTGCCCACCAACTTTTTTAAGTCTGTTCTTCACCTCATAATTACAGATGTGCTTCAGATCATAAATACATCCCTAGAGACTGGCATTGTTCCTGTGTCCCTGAAAAAAGCCATTGTAAAGCCCCTACTTAAAAAGAATAATCCAGATGCTTCAGTATTGAACAACTACAGGCCAATATCAAATCTACCATTCATCGGGAAAATCCTTGAAAAAATTGTCTTCAATCAATTAACTGCCTTCTTGATATCAAACAGCTGTTTTGATAACTTTCAGTCAGGATTTTGTGCCAATCATAGCACTGAAACAGCCCTGATTAAAGTTATAAATGACATACGTCTTAATACTGATGCAGGCAAAACATCGGTCCTGGTGTTACTGGACCTCAGTGCAGCTTTTGATACTGTTGATCACAGCATACTGCTATGTTGACTTGAACACTGGGTTGGGTTGACTGGTAAAGTTATCAATTGGTTAAAATCATACTTAAAAGATAGAAACTTCTTTGTTACCATAGGAAATTGTACCTCAACATCAATGTCCTTGACCTGTGGTGTCCCCCAGGGGTCGATCCTTGGACCATTACTATTCAAACTTTATATGCTCCCACTTGGACAAATTATCAAGAACAACTCAATTTTGCATCACTGCTATGCAGATGACACCCAAATTTATTTTGCTCTATCACCTAATGATTATGCCCCCCTTGAATGTCTCTACCAGTGTATCGACCAAATCAACAACTGGATGTCACAAAATTTTCTCCAGCTGAACACAGATAAAACAGAAGTAATTCTATTTGGGAAAAAAGATGAAAGACTCAGGATTACCACTATTCTTGACACAAAGGGGATTAAAACAAAATATATGGTTAAAAATCTTGGTGTTTTCATTGACAGCAAGCTAAACTTTGACAGTCACATGAAAGCAATCACTAAATCGTCATTTTATCACCTAAAAAACATTTCCAAACTAAGAGGACTTATGTCAAAAAATTATCTGAAAAAACTTATACATGCCTTCATCTCTAGTAGGGTTGATTACTGCAATGGCCTTTTCACAGGCCTGCCAAAAAATACCATCAAACTACTTCAGCTGGTTCAAAATGCAGCAGCTAGGGTTCTCACATGAACAAAAAGAACAGAGCACATTACTCCAATTCTAAGGTCCCTTCACAGGCTTCCAAGCATTTAAAGCATTGCTGTTGGTGTACAAATCTCTAAATGGTACAGGGCCCAATTACCTCTCTGATATGTTGCAGTGGCCTAACGCAATCAGATCTACCAGATCACAGCAGCAAAATTTACTGGTAAAACCTGTTGTTAAAACAAAGTGTGGTGAAGCAGCTTTTAGTTACTATGCAGTACAGCTATGGAACCAACTCCCAGAGGACATCAAAAATGCTCCTGCTGTTGGCAGCTTCAAATCTAGATTAAAGACCAAGCTGTTTTCAGATGCTTTCTGCTAACTGATAAATATCATCATCTTTACGTTTTAAACTTTACTTAACTTTTACAGTCTTTGCATGTCTTAAACTTTACTTAACTTTTATTCCATTTTATTCTGCTGTTTTTACTGAACTTTCTGTCTTCTTCCACCTTTATTTTATGTAATTTTATTTTCTATTGTTTACTGTTTTGCTTTTACCTCTGTAAAGCACATTGAACTGCCACTGTGTATGAAATGCGCTATATAAATAAACTTGCCTTGCTAAATAACTGAAAAGACAACTGCTAAGCATTCTGAAGTGTTTATTAGAAGTTTCCATTACAATTTGACATCCCTGGGTGGGCCCTACGTGTCTGATCCTTGGACAACAGGACACTCCCAAGGCCACAGTGTGGAGCTGAGAACTCAGATGAGAGACCAGACCGTCAGGGCTCACTGAACCAGTAAGTGATAACTTTGCATTCTTGTGTAAAGAAATTAGTGGAAACAGTACTTAATCCTGATATCAGAGACGGACAGAAATTCGTCCTAGTCAAGGAGGACTGCTAAGCTGTGGTACCATCAATACATTTGCAGAAATGGATAAAACACAATTTTGAGACAATAAAACGCGAGTAGTTTATTGGGTTGTGTAAGAGAATTATCCGCCTAAGTGACGACTGGGTAACGGCTCACCTACTTGAGAGAGTGAAGTAAGGGGGTGTGTTTTGATAGATTCATGTTCAGCAATTCATAACTGGGAAAGAATTGAATCTTGCTCCCTTTGTTCTGTGTGAACAACTGGCCCGTCGTAGGAACAGGATAGAGAGGTTCGATCACGAAGTCACCAAGACACACTGGTGTGCACACAAAATATTGATGAATTAACAGAGTACTGTCCTCTTCCAAATTCTGAAACAGAGAAATAGATCTTGTACACATGCATGAGTCGTCTTTGAGGTTGTTGTGCTAAATGATACCTAGTTTTAGCTTAAGGTAAATGTCAGATAAATTGTTTACTAATAAGAACATACCTAAAGGATTATTGTGTCGCATTTTTGGACATAGTCCAACCTATTCTTCTTGTGATCCTATTAAAAAAAAAAACTCAGCCATTGTTGTCACAAGCTATTGATATAACAGTGTACAATGGGGAACAGAAATGGTAAATTAGGGAAAGAAAAGAAAAAAGCAAGTAAGCCTGAGGCTACATGTGCTATAATAAGAATTGGGTGTTCCTATGACAGCCCAAACAACCAGTTGATGAAAGCTTCATATGGCGAGGATTGTTTGGCACAGTTTGACATATGGGTAAAGGACTTAGGATTCCCTGAGAAGGGTAGTTTTAGTCCCAGGCAGATAGAACAGTTAGAAGAAAAGTTGAAACTGAAGGAAAAAGAAGAGTCTGCAGATAATGTTAAGTTCTTAGGGGACTGGAGGGCATTTTCTGCATGGAAAGAATAAACACTTAAGAGAGAGTACAAAAGAGAGAAATGACAGGCAGGGCTCTCACCCTCTTCTCAGTGTTTGAAATTTCAGATGGACTCTGACCTGGAGTCTGCCCCACCACCCCAACACACACTGCCTCCTCAGCAAGGCGGAGCATCACTCCCACAAGCGCTTCACTCACAGAAAGGGGGAGAAGTCGAGACAAAGCAAAATAAAAACAACTGAGCCTCTGGAATCTCTCCCAGCCTACCAGCCGCCTCCACCATCAGTGCCTCCCCTTGCTTCTCCGTCACACATGAGATCTGGTCTTGCATATGGCGACGGAAGAGACACCCTCCTGGACCTGACCACATGCTCACCAGTGGGTCCACAAGACCGTAACCTAAAGTCTGAAGTCCTTCATCTTCCAATGGTGGAAGTGGCTGGAGCTGACAGCGTGCTTCTAGTCCACAGACCCTGGACGACAGCCAATATCAAGGAAAGCATGGCTTCCCTTCCCAACATGAGAGAGGCAGGACGAAAGATATTTGGTAATGAGCTGTTGATATTTTGCAGAGAATTCCGGCTGACCACCCATGAACTTTGCTGCGTACTCATGACCAAGATGGGTATAGATTGGAACAAGGTTTCCAGAGAGTGGCCAGAAGCCAACCAGCAGACGGCAATAGTGAGTATAGAGATACCCTCACTGCGCTCTGTGCTCGTCTGATCAAAGCCTTTCCCTTGAATATAGACATGACTAAGATCAGTATGTGTAAGCAAGAAGATGGTGAAGTGGTGTCAGTGTTTCTCACTCATCTCACTGCCACGCATGAGAAACACAGTGGCCTGACCAGGTCCGTGACCCTGGCTGCAGTGGAGGGCACTCTTGAGCCTCACCAAGATCGAGCAGTACGCTGTGCATGCAGAAAGGCTGCTGAAAGAGAAGGAGAAGACAAAGTCAACAAAAAGAGACCAAGACCTACACGCCACCACTCTCACTCTTCTCCAGACTGCTCAGCCTGGACCTAGAGGAAGAGGTCGAGGTAGGGGCCGAGGCAGGATGACCTGGGGTGACCCATCTTGGATAAAAGGTGCAACCTGCTACAACTGCAATCAGAAGGGACACATTGCTCGAGATTGCCTCCACAGTAGCAAACAGAGGCCCCGTGAGGAGTACAGCAAAGCAGACTGACAGGCGGACTCTGGGAACAGGCCCCGCACAGAGAACAGGGGAGGTAACACACGCACACACCTGATGATACACATACACGTAGACAGGAACATTCACATAATGTTAAACACATTAGTAGCAGCACCTGCATGCAACAGCAAGACTACACAGAAACGCCCGATACACCAGTCCGGATAGATACACCTGAAGTTGCATTAAGTTTGTTAAAATACACAGCTACTCCCTTCTGTAAACTCCCTTGTATGCCCCTCACTGTATGTGGGCATGTGTTGACTTTTTTTTTAGTCAATTCGGGAGCGGGACACTCAGTCATGCAACATGGGGTACTTCCAGTAGACTCACTGCTCAGCACAAATTCTATTCAGACGATGGGCATCTCAGGACGACCTGTAACCGAAACTTTCTCAGTCAACCTCCTGTGTAAAAGCGAGGGAGGAATAGTTACGTCCCACTCATTCCTCATCTCATATACATGTCCAGTAAATTTGTTAGCACGTGATTTAATGTGCAAATTAGGAGTAAATCTCACGTCCACTTCAGATGGACTAACTATTGAAGTAAGTGAAATCTGCAGTGTGCAGTATGGTCTTGGAAGCCCCCTGTATGTGTATGTCTGGCAGCTCTGCTCAGATCAACTCACACAAACTCCAAAACACCTTGTACAGCTCGCACACTTGAACATCAGTTGACACAGATTATATGAAAGTGGAAGATTTGCATTGCACAGCACATGTTCACAAGGGCAAGATGTCGAGTTTGAAAAGACTTGGTTTGCAGACCCCCACGCACGTGAAAGATTGACCCTCAAAACTACATATTGGTCTAAACATTATTACGCTGCTCAGGTTCGTCTTACTCGTTGTCCGAACAGCTGCATCAAAGTTCATTGCAGTGTTCTCAAACATGTAATGCGCGGCCTCGTGTCAGAGGACTCTGAGGTCGGCTGCTACCAGCATGATTTCTTTGACATTGTTAATTCCATACCCCATGTCTCATTAGCAAAGCCACGAGCCGCCCATTGTAAAGACGTGGAGAAATGGGTCAAGAAGTGTGCAGCCAATGGCAATGAATGGTCCCAAACAGAGGACCCTAGTGTGTTGTTTTGCCAAAAGCTTGGGGTCTACACACAAAGTCATGCTATGTGTGTGCATGTTAAGCGCAGCGTAATATTAGCCACTGATGACCAGGGTTCTCGGGACCCCGGTCACAGTGGCCTGTTTGTCTCTGTTTCCACAGGCATAACTCCAGCAGAGGTGCACACCAAATTGGCGAGAGTTCCAAATTCCGTTTGGGCCAAGGGTAAACATGATGTAGGCCTAATAAACAATGCTGAACCAGTGGTGATCACCCCCAAATCAGATTTCAGGCCTAGACAGACCCAGTACCCACTCAAACCAGAAGCAATCACAGGTATAAGACCGGTCTTTGATTTGTTGCTGAAGGCAGATGTAATTGTCCCTTGCCAGGACTCTCCAGTACGCACTCCTTTTTTCCCAGTTAAGAAGGCAAGAAAACCATCCCAGCCCGATGAGTGGAGATTTGTCCAAAATCTGCAAGCAGTCAGTGCTGCGGTTGTTCTGCGCATGCCTGATGTCCCTAAAGAGCGCCCTGCAGACCACACCCACTCTGGGACTGCTTGACCCCAGTAAACCATTTGTTCAAACTGTAGATGAAAAGAAGGGTTTCATGACCTCTGTTCTTTTGCAGAAGTAGAGGGATAGATTAAGACCTGTAGCCTACTTCTCTGGCAAATTGGACCCAGTGGTGGCTGGACTTCCTGTTTGCCTGCGTGAAGTTGCTGCAGCTGAAAAGGCAGTAACTGCTTTCAGAAATATTGTGGGGTATTCTAACCTCACCCTTTGGTCCCACATGCTGTCTCCCTGGTTCTGTTGGAGAAAAAGACATCCCATTTGTCAACACAGAGATGGTTAAAGTATAACACTGTCATACTTGATATGCCTAACATCATTGTGAAATGTTGTACTGTTCTGAATCCTACCTCTCTTCTCTCTACAGAGGATGATGGAGAGCCACATGACTGTGTCGCTCTCACTAACGATTTTTGTTCCCCCAGGGCACACTTAAAGACCAACCCTTTGGAAAATCCATGGTCCTCTATGTGGATGGTTCAGCCTCCAGAGACCCAGAGATGGGAAAGAACAAAGTAGGTTTTGCCATAGTCTCAGATCATAAGATCCTCAAGTCATTGTGTCTGTCCTCAAACCTATCGGCGCAGGCCGCAGAGCTCTGTGCCCTTATCGAGGCATGTAAATTGTCTGCAGGGCAATCTGTCAATATTTTTAGGGACAGCAGGTATGCATTTGGTGTTGTGCATGATTTTGGCACCATTTGGAAGCACAGAAATTTTCTCACTAGCACAGGATCTCCCATTGCACATCATAAACTGGTCTCTGAGTTGTTGGATGCTATTCTACTCCCTAGAGCCACTGCTGTGTGTAAGTGTGCTGCCCATACTAACAATACTGATCTTGTGTCCCAAGGAAATGCAAGGGTGGATGCAGCAGCTAAGTGTGCAGCCTCAGCTTCCAGTTCACACTAACCTTGCTTTTCCTCAGGTTTCTATCCCCTGTTTACAGCTAGCAGACCTTCAGAGCACTGCTACCCAGGATGAGAGATGAGTCTGGAAACAGGCTGGCTGTATCTTTGCAAACTCGGTCTGGGTTTGTCCCTTGGGCCGTCCCCTTCTACCAAAACACATGTTCCCTTTCTATGCAAAATTGCCACATGGGCTCACCCATGTGTCAAAAGGGGGATGGTAGCAGAAGTAACAAAGAGATGGTTCACAAAGGGGTTTTCAAACTATGCTGCGAAATTTTGCAAGCAATGCTTGCAAATGCTTGAGTGCACAACATAATGCAGATCAAGGTATCGAACTAACTCAAGCAGCACACCCAATACCAGACAAACCGTTTGATCATCTCCAAATGGACTTCATTGAACTGACACTTAGTGAGGGAAAATCGGTCCCTTAAAAAATAAACTAAGCAAAGCTTGTGCAGAAACAGGGCTAGGATGGACAAAGGTCCTCCCTGTAGTACTCACACAAATGAAGATGCAAACTAGGCCTAAACATGGGTTAAGCCCATTTGAAATTCTGTTTGGACGGGTACCCAACACGGGGATAGGGCCAGCCCAAGGAACACTGCCGAACACCACACTGTGTGATGATGCAATGTTGAATTACTGTGCAATGCTGTCCTCTGCTTTGAAATCTATCCACAAACAGGTAAAAGAAGCGCTTCCCAAGCCCACTGAGGGACCTCTGCACGATCTACAACCGGGGATTGAATAGTGGTGAAGGACTTCCGACAAACCAAGTGGAACAAGCCATGGTGGAATGGCCCATTCCAGGTCCTGCTCACGACCCCAACGGCAGTGAAGGTCACAGGCAGAGTGACATGGATCCATGCTAGCCACTGCAGGAGTGTTCCTGAACCAGCTGAGCAGGAAGAAAGGGAAGGCCTAAGTGACCCGGACGCTGACTAAAGCGCATGAAGAAGAAAGGCATCACTGCATGGAACACTGCGAGTATCACATCAATCACGCATGCACCCTCAATAGAGAAGAGTATTTCAGTGTCTAGCCGATAGATAAGTCTTAGGGTTTTGAGTTTCCTCCAAGTCCCAGTGAGGTGGGACGAGGGCTGATAGGGTGTGCCCGCCCTCTGAGCACTAATACACATCAAGAAGGGCAAGGGTTAACTCGATAACATCACTGAGGCACTGAACAAGATGCGCAAGGTTGCTGAACAATTACAAGCAGATGAACATGGAGGAGTCGAAGACAGTTGGCGGTGTTGGTTCAGTGGATGGAAGACTGATTCCATCCACCATACTGGTCCTGGGCTTAGTGATTGTGATGCTATGTTTGCTCCCTGTTTTCTGTCAATGTTGTATGTCTGTGTTTCAGAGGCAGCTGACAAATATTGGTTACCAGATGGTGAAAATAGACACAGACGACTTGCCTGACTGGCCTCCAAACCCACACGAAGACTACAACCCACCGTTTGATGATGTCAGCACAGCTGATATGAAATTAGCCCTAGCTTAAAACTCTCTTGTGGTTGTTTTTCTATTCTATTGCTTCCTGATCTATGTATATAGCTTGCTAGCATTAACTTAAGATGTCTATGTCTTACAAAACAGCCTTAGCATTATCCCTGTACACTCAATGATGTGTTAAGTCGACTCTTTCCGGGAAGTCTTACCACTGAAATTGTGTACATTTCTTTCTTTTGGCAATTATTATGCTGTAGGATAAAAAGGGGGGAAATGTGAAGGAAATTTAGTGAATGAACATTCCTATTTTCTGTGTTTCTGTGTGTTGAGCTCAAGTGGCCTAGTGTACTGAGAAAAGTTGTTTTCCCCACATGCTGTAATTGCCTTTCTGTGCCTTTGAATGGTGATAGGCAGGGTGTCTGAGTTCTCCCTAACCACGCATATGCCTGCACATCCGAGAGCACGCCAGGTGCACACTTTAACAAAGCTTCATAGGAAGTCTTGAGCCAATCATGTACAGATGCGAGCAGTAAACTTTAGAGTATAATAGATAACAGCCACTAAGACACAACTCAGAGTGCATACTCTCGGCATCACTGAAGTGGTGTCTTCTTCTCTTCTTCTTCTTCTTCTTCTTTCATTTCCTGTTTTATATGATTTACTATAATAAATAACTGAAAAGACAACTGCTAAGCATTCTGAAATGTTTATTAGAAGTTTCCATTACAACTCACCAGGTTTTCTGTCCTTAACCACTGACATTAACATTTGATATTGCTGCGTATTTAGCATGGAGTCTGATAACCATTAAAGGCCCGAGGCCTCTCCTTCATTTCCTGTGTCATCGGTTATATCTTGCCTTAACAAGTCTGCTTTCTTTTTCCTTTAATTTCCTCAGAGCCTGTTTAGGTTGGGATGAGGCAGACCTGGAAGGGCCTGAATTTGCTTCTGAGGAGTATTATTCTTCATCCTCTGTTTCGGGCCTCCCTTGGGATCTAATAGTGGTGAATGTTCCTTGGGGCCTCTTAAGGAGAACCAGGTAATTAACAATTGATTTGTTACTTCTCATTTGATTGTTACAGACCGTTGCTTACGGACCTCCATTTGACCACATAATCATGATGGTGAGACTGGACAGGGGAAGGTGGCTCTGTGATGTGGGCTTTGGGGGCAGTTTCCAGCTCCCTCTTTCCCTTGAGATGGACACTCTTCAAACTCAGTCATGGCATGTACTGGGTTTGAGCTCATAGAAATCTCTTTTTTATGGAAACAAAGTTAGAGAGTGATGATGGTGCATTATGGGTGATGTACAAGTTCACCCTTCAGCCATGTCAGAGAAAGGACTTTAAAGCCATATGTGATGTGAGTACCATCAGAACTCCATCAGCTCCATCTTTTATGCAAATCTCTCTGCTCCCTCCTGCTACTAAACAGAAGAATTGCTCTAATGGACTGCAAACTGATTATCACCCACCTGACCAATGAGGATGGACTACCAGAAAAGTCTACCAAAACAGATCTTATTGACTGATGAAGACATCATACTGAGAAAGAAGTTTGGAACAGTGCTGCTGTCTCCACTGATTACTGAACATTGTGCCCCTTCACTGAATTATTGAAGTGGTACACTATTTGGCCAAATGTATGTGGACACCAGTGTTGGGCACGTTACTTTCAAAAAGTAATTAGTTATAGTTACTAGTTACTTTTCCCAAAAAATAACTGAGTTAGTAACGGAGTTACTTTGTCATAAAAGTAACTAATTACCAGGGAAAGTAATTATTCCGTTACATTTTGTTCCCCCTCAAAAAAAAAAAATCAAATTCAATTAGTGTAATCATAATAAAAGTGAATGTTAAATGTGTTTAATGACTGAAATGGACACTTAACAGAACCAATTAGTAATGTTATCTACACTATATTAATATTTTTGTGGGACAGTGTGAGATAAGACATCTATCAAATGTAATATATTTTTGTAGTTATTAAAAAAACCCAAACATTGGATTTACTTAACCGAGTTATGGCAACCGGTCCAACGAAACTGTGTTAATTTAGATGTATTGAATACAGTTTTGTTGAGTTTTTCAACACATAACTGTATTCAATACATCTAAATTAACACAGTTTCGTTGGACCGGTTGCCATAACTCGGTTAAGTAAATCCAATGGTTTTTTTTTGAGTGTAATTACTGGCCACTGACGAGGACAAACGCTTTGTTCCTCGACATAATGTGCATTGCACGTAAACACTCTTGCCTTTTATTTCAAGTAATGAAAAGTAATGGCTGTATTTCCAATGTGAAAGCGCAGTGCTGGGCTGACCGCTCGCATCGCTGTGTCTTCCGATTGAAAGAGCGCGCAGTAGTGCAGTAGGCGTGGCCTACCTACGTATGCTGTCCAAATCTACTCTGATTGGCTTACTGTGCCGTTGTCTCGTGTCTCCCCGCCCCACATGAAAGCAGAGTAAAGAAAGGCTGAACGAGCAGCGTGCCAGATGAGAACAGCTTTAATAAAGTAACGCATAGCATTTTATTGTAAGTAACGGGAACGGCGTTATAACGATGTAAAAAGTAATTAGTTAGATTACTCGTTACTAAAAAAAGTAACGCCGTTAGTAACGCCGTTTATTTCTAACGCCGTTATTCCCATCACTGGTGGACACCTGACCATAATGTAAGTCCTCACCTGCAAACCATGGGCATTAACACGGAGTTGATCCCCCACTTTGTTTACAATAAACTCCACAATTCTGGGAAGGCCTCCCACTAGATTTTGGGGTGTGGCCATGGGGATTTCTGTTCATTCAACCACAAGGTCAGGTAGTAATCTTGGATGAAGAGGTCTGGGGTGCAGTCGGTGTTCCAGTTCATCCCAAAAGTCTTCAGTGGGCCTGAGGTCAGGGCTCTGTGTAGGACACTTGAGTTCTTCCACTCCAACCTAAATACACCATGTCTTCATTGAGCTTTCTTTGTACAACAGATGAAACAGGTTTGGACCTCATAGTTCTACTGAAGGAAAATTGTAAAGCTCCACCATACAAAGACATTCGATACAGTTGTGTGCTTCCAACTTTGTGGCAACAGTTTGGGGAAGTCCAGTGTAGAAGGGTATCATGGAGACGCTGGACTCAAAGTCCTAGAATGCAATGCAGCTCTTCGAAGCAGTTGTGCAGAGTGAGTTAGACACTCTTAGACACTCTCAGATAGAGCAGACACTCTTTAGCGATCTGCAAAACGGTGAATGCAATGGCGTTGACGTTGGCATTAGAATGAAAGTTGAAGCTTTGGAAGCTTATCTCAATGTATTTGAGCAGAGGGAACAGCGGAGGAACTGCAAGATCTGGACAAACTAAAGGACTAAGGCGCTGCTGCATCTCTCTCTTCAGATTTAGGTTTTCACTTGAAAGGAAGTCTAAAATGTTAAAAGTGAAATGCTGGAGCTGAGTTTATTAATTCATCAGACTTATTATCATCAGTAAAATTGTATTCATACAGACATTATTAAGACAACACTGACGCCTGCTGGATATATTGTGAACTGCACTAAAGAAAGTGAAACTGAAAAATAATTATAAAACATCAATATTGTTTCGAAGCATAGTTTTCAGAACAAATATTTGCAGCATGTTTAAGTTTGCTGTTTTTAAAAAAAATACTGATTAGCATCTTCCCCCCCCTCTTTCCAGGAAATGACCTCATGTGCCCTGTATAAACCCAAGGTATTCTGTTTACTGCTTCTGTCAGAAATGGAGTCCTTGTGTGCCAATTTATTTTTAATTAGATCTTTCAGGAATATTTTAAGACCATAGAGCAATACATCTGTCCAGACTGTGAGATGTGAGAGGCTTTAATCAGTGCACAAATAAATATTTTATAAATACAGTATATGTCATGGTCCTACCTGTGGGCTTCTCTCTTCAGTCCTCCCAAGCTTCTATGTCAGATCGTCTGCAACTCTCAGCGTGATAACCTGCTCTGTGTTCCTACTACTCTGACTCCTGAAGATATTCTGTTCCGTCTGACTCTGTCTGCTCTCCAGCCCTGGTAACCTGATCTGCCTTCTGTCCTGTCAACTCTGCCTCTTGCCTGCCTCTCCTGTACCTTCGCCTGATCTCCAGCTCGCCCAGCCCTGCTGCTCGCCTGCCTCTCCATCTGCCTGGTGTGAGCAGCCCTGCCTGGAGCCCTACTCTTCTGCCCTGGTAACCTGACCCTGCATTTCTGTCCCCTATCTTGCTACCTGATTTGTGACTCTGTGTTCCAGCCTGCTCTCTATCTCCTGCCTGCTGAGGGACTGCTTGCTGGGAGACTGCCTGAAATCCAAGTGCTGTCAGCCTACAGCCACACCTCTCTGACTATGGCTGATCTCAGAAGCTAAGCAGGTTTGGGCCTGGTCAGTACTTGGATGGGAGACCTCAGACGTCACCACCATGCTCCCACCAGCCTCTCAGTCCTCCTGCCACTGAACTACACACACACATTCTCCCAACTCCCTTTTCCCCTGTTATTAATAAACTGTGGTTTGAGTGTATTTGAGCTCCTCTCCTGTCTGGTCCTTGACAAGTATATTTACTGTGTGCAATATTTTCAGTGTGTTTTTGTTTATTGTTTCAGACACTTGTGCATTTCTGATGAATCCTCTGTCCAAGTTCTATCCAGGTGTCAGTGCTGTGGGGTTTTCTGCAATCCTCAGACTTTACCTTGCCAAAGGTATGTGTGAAACTGTGATTTATACTTTGATCATTATTATTTTTTTATTTATAGTTCATTATTTTGGTGGCACGGTGGTGTAGTGGTTAGCGCTGTCGCCTCACAGCAAGAAGGTCCTGGGTTTGAGCCCCAGGGCCGGCGAGGGCCTTTCTGTGTGGAGTTTGCATGTTGTCCGCGTGGGTTTCCTCCGGGTGCTCCGGTTTCCCCCACAGTCCAAAGACGTGCAGGTTAGGTTAACTGGTGACTCTAAATTGACCGTAGGTGTGAATGTGAGTGTGAATGGTTGTCTGTGTCTATGTGTCAGCCCTGTGATGACCTGGTGACTTGTCCAGGGTGTACCCCGCCTTTCGCCCATAGTCAGCTGGGATAGGCTCCAGCTTGCCTGCGACCCTGTAGAAGGATAAAGCGGCTAGAGATAATGAGATGAGATGAGTTCATTATTTCCTGTATCAGTGAAATGAAATTTGCTGCTGTTTGTTTTTCTCTGTGTTGCTTTAAGGTGGCAGAGTAAAATGTCTTCTCTTCTCCATTAAATTGATTTCTCTGAGCTCCTCCATGTTCTACCTTCAGCATGCTGCATCTCTGGCCAAGGCAAGTCTGACATGAGAAAGCCTTCAGGACCGAGAACTTTACATGTTTTTGGTCTCTTGGTAACATAAAAAAGAGGCAAGTGAGGGAATGTGTGTTCATATCTGCTTTGTAACATGAATAATAACAGGAACTTGCTTGTTTCATGGATGTCCCAGAACATTAAATGTAGCTATAAATGGATAAAACTTGAGACATTTTGATTTTTAATGATTATAGCTTTTTAAAATATTTTCTCAATTACATTTTTTAAGGTTGCCAAGACAAAATAACAACCATATCCCATTAGAGGGAAAATGTTTTCATCTAGCAACATTAAGGGTTCTTTAGTTTGTTCCTCTAAGGGGATCCCTAAAGCAGAGATTTTTAGATGTGAGCTTTTGTTAAAAAAATAAAAATAAAAAATAAAATAAAATCTTAAGCCACATTTAGAAAGCAAGAAATTTGATCATTCAGAGAACCTTTTTGAAGGATTGTTTGAATTTGATCTGTCTTTTTCTCTCTCTCTTTTTAAATGCTTAATGATTTTTAGGAGGCCAAAGACCAGATCTCCAGTCTGGGTTCACAGACTCGTGTGGAAGAAAAAATCACCTGGGAAGGAGGTGAGCACAGAGAACATGAAGTTCTGCAATGTTCCCATCAGAGTCTCAGACTAACCCCCATCCTTCATTATTATGTAATTGTTCTGTATGCCAGGTTTGTATAATCTCTTTTCCTCTTTTTCTATCCAGAAATGAAGAGTCACAGGTCAAAGATTAAGAAAGGGAAAGTTCCTCTCCAGCTGAAAGAGAGTTCACTCTGCTTAGCTCATTCCTATCAGTTTTATTCTGGTGTGTGGATCTGGAACAGTGCATACTTGATCTATGAATCAGTACAAAATTTCTCTTCTAGTGTTTAAACACTACTATTGTCGGTCTGTATTATACCTCAGCATTAAATAATTATTTGTGTGATGTAACAAAGCAGTTTAAGGACAGTTCCCTCATTTCCCCTTGATGAAGCCATCAGTAAAGAATGTTTTTCTTTCTGATGCTGAAAGAAATTGATTTGAATTAAAATGTCCAAAAGAGAATAAATCTTAATTAATAGTTCAGATCTTTGGACCGATAACTAGAAAATGTCTCATGAATTCACTTCCATTACAAGGTTTTACATTTTTGCTAAACCTTTATTTGTGTGTGAAAATTGAATTTTGTTTACACCATGTTAATATTTATTTATTTATTTATTTAGTATGATGCACTGATCTTTGGTGTGTTAGTAATTCTGTCAAAGTCAAAAATCAGACTCATTAAACATCTGCTTTAACAGTATTATATAAATTAATGTAGAAATTCGGATGGGTGGGTGGAGCATAGAAGGACGGCAGGCCAGAACTGAGTTCAAAAAAACCTCTTTATTGTCACTTTTCAGTGATTTTTACACTCTTGCAGCCACACATACACACGCACACAGGTCGCCTGGTTGGGGAGAGAGCTCTCTTCCTCTGCTCTCTCTCTCTCCTTATATAGGGCGCGGTCACTGGGGAAGACACACAAACACACGTTAACTGACATCAGGTGTAGTATACCCCCACCGCCCGACTCAGGCCGGGCAACCTCTGTGAGTTGGGTCGGGGAGAGGTGGTCTCCACAGGGGACCGAAGAGGTAAGTGATGTCAATGTCCCTTTTTGAACCTCCAGCCCCAGCTCCGCCTTCTCCGGAACCAACGACACCAACGCCATGGGGACCTCCTCGCTCCAGAGTTTGAGCAGATTGAGGTGGTAAATCTGTAGAGCCCCACCCCTGCCCGTTCACCTCACCTCATAGTCAATGTCCCGACTCGCCATGTGACCTTAAAGGGTCCTTGCCACTTGGCGACCAATTTGGAGCTCGACGTGGGCAACAGTACGAGTACTTTATCTCCCAGTGCGAACTCCCGAAGGTGCGTACCCCTGTCATACAGGCAGGTTTGCCATTCTTGGGCCTGCCACAAATTCTCCTGGGTTAGGTGTGAGAGTGTGTGGAGTTTTGCGCGCAGATCAATAAAGTATTGGATTTCATTTTTGCTCAGTGAAGGTCCCTCCTCCCAATTTTCCCGCAGTACATCTAGGATGCCGTGCAGCTTACGCCCATATAATTTGAACGGGGAGAACCCCATGGAGGCTTGTGGGACCTCTCGCACTGCAAATAACAGGGGTTCGAGCCATTGATCCCAATTGCGTGCATCCTCGTGAACAAACTTTAATTATATTCTTGAGTGTGCGATTGAACTGTTTGACTAAACCATCTGTTTGTGGGTGATAAACACTGGTGCAGATCGGCTTAATTCACAATAACCCATACAGTTCGCTCAGTGTGCGTGACAAACGAGGTGCCTTGATCAGTCAGAATCTCTTTGGGGATTCCGACTCAGGAGATGACGTGGAAGAGCGCTTCCGCAATACTGCATGCTGAGATATTGCAAAGAGGCACTGCTTCCGGGTATCGCATTGCATAGTCCACCAGAACTAAAATAAAGCGATATCCTCGTGTTGACCGATCTAATGGCCCGATGAGATCCATCCCAATTCTTTCGAATGGGGTCTCGATTAATAGTAGAGGGCGCAAAGGCACTTTTGGAATGGCCGCTGGATTTACTAACTGGCATTCGCTGCATGCCGTACACCACCTACGGACATCGCCGCGAATCCCTGGCCAATAGAACCAGGCCATTATTTGGGCTAGTGCCTTATCCTGCCCCACGTGTCCAGCCATGGAATTAAAGTGAGCCGCCTGGAATACCAATTCCCGGCGGCTCTTTGGAATCAAAAGTTGTGTAATCGGCTCCTTCATCTGAGTGTCCTGTGTCACTCGGTATAACCTATCCCTCATAATGGAGAAATAGGGGAAGGATGGGGTGGTGTTTGGCTGGAGCATTTGACCATCGATTACTCTCACTTGGTCAAACGCATGCCAAATGTATGTTTTAAACGGGGTAAAGCCTTTACAAAAAACAAACAACAAAGAAAAAAACTCTCATATATACTAACCCTGATTAACCTGTATACCCTGTATGCCCCCACATTTTGTATGCTGCTGAATCTGTCCTTTTTTCAGTAGCTTTGTATAAACAATAACCGCTAAATGTAATGCAATGTTATGTAAGGTGATCACCTAGGCATTCTCATTGTGAAAAGTAAGTCACATGTACATGGACTGGCATTTAATGTTGTATTTGTTCCTTTCTATTTGTTTTTTGTCTGTTCATATTCTTTTTGGGGGAGTAAAGTCAGTTTAAAAATGCCGTTAAATGCATAGGCCTATAGGCCAAGTTTAATGACCTTGAGGTTATCAGAGGTCATATGTCGTTTTACAAATGAAAAATGAATTCAGCACCCAAACATTTAACAAACAAGGCCATTTGCTAACTTCATTAATTATTTTAGTACATTTCATTCCTTAGAAAGCTGAGAAACTGGGTTCAGCTGAGACGTTTACAGGCCCAAAGTTCAATGACCTCTAGAGGTCAAGAGAGGTCAGATAGAGCTCGGCATATTGCAGATTTGAATTCGGCACACCCAAATTGACAAGATAAGACTGTTTGCCGACTTTGTCTCAAAAATGCCTTTAACTCCTTAAATAAGCACTTTTTTGAATTTTGGTACCAGTCTAATGTTTGTGTTTGAATCTTTGGGATGTTTAATTGTAAAATCACTTATTTGTGGAACTGACAAGCTCCGGGTCACACGCCAAACTTTTATTCAGCTGTTATTCCTGCAAAACCACTGGATTTATTCTCTCACACAGGGCTTAATTTGAGCCGGAACATGACGGAACAAGATCCGTAACCTCTGTTGTCGGATCCGGCAGCTATTTTCATTTCATTCGGTGTTCCGGCAACTATTTAAATGGATCAGATCACCTCCGTGACCATCACAAAGGGAAAAAAATCAAACAATAAATTAAATAAGTAAATAACAATTTGTTTAGTGTTTGGTTTTGATTTTGATATCTGTTGTTGATTTCTCTCCTATGACATCCACAAAATCTATGTGAAAGGGGAAGGGGGCATGGGGTGTATACTTCCGGTCAGTAGAACACCGTTTTTTTTGTAGCCGTTAGCTTGCGCTGTGGAAAAAATGGCAAAAAAACAAGAAAGCTTACTAAAATTTTTAAAATGAATTCTCAAACTTGTTTTGTAAACCCTTTATTTCTTTATTACTTGAATTGATTGCACTTATGTTTGCTGGCACTGCTTTTAAATTATTCTCTTTTTTTGGGCTTTTTCCACCTTTATTGGATAGGACAGTGTAGAGACAGGAAATGAGCAGGAGAAAAACAAGGGGGGCTCGGAAAAAGACTGCACTGCTTTTAAATACCCTACTTAAATCCTTAAAATGAGTCATTTAACTCATGTCTTGTGTGATCTGATCTCCAATGGTGAAATAAACCGGTTGTGATATGAGTATAGTCTGTTATTTTAGAAGATAAATTCATAATTTAATATATAGCCTAATAAAAATAATATTTTATAACATAATATCACGACATATTACTGTCATGTTCGTCACTAAAGCATTTTCTAAGATCATGTCTGATATTATTTTTTTTTTTTTACACACACAATAGGCGTGTGTGCGTAAAGTTATAGTAAACCACCCCCCGCCTTTTTTTTTTTTGAGTCGCCGGACCCACCCACCTCCTGCGTTCCGGGACCTCCCCCTTCACAAATTAAGCACTGCTCTCACATCCTCTGGGTTGATTCCTGCGTTTTAACGGTGAGGTTGAGGAGAGAAGATCTGCTGAAGATCCAGGAGGAAGAGCCTCAGACAGGATGGAACGGACTGACCGAGCCCCAGAAAGGTGAGTTACTGAGTTTCCTCATTTTAAACACCGCGTTATTGCAATAAATAAAAAGGTCCAAACAGGCAGAAACGCTGTGGGGGAACAGCGTTCAGAGGGGTTTGGTCAAGGCGACCTGTTCCTTATTGTTTGGCAAATCGGTTTACATCCATGATAATAATGAGCCTAAAGTTAGCGGCTAGTCAGAAAAGTTGGATAAAGTTGCTAAGCTAACTAGCTGTTAGCATTAGCACACTACTGTTTGAGTATTAAAGCTATAACGAATACAAACACTGCAGATAATTTTATGATTGTTAACAGCAGACAGACGCGCTGAAAAACGTCATTAAATGTGTTAAAGTACGAACAGGAAAGCAAAACAGTTCATGTTTTCAGAAATGTTAATGTGGGCAGAAATGACCCATTCGGCTAAAGGTTTAAGATAATAATAATTTCTCTAGCCGAGTGTTAGTTTGTGTTCTCTAGTTTATTATAAAAGAGCGATAGTTAATTAAAAACTAATGATCACTCTAAGAAGGAATATTAGTGAAGCTAATATTAGCTAGCTAATATTTTCAGGGTTTTATTTTATTTTTATTGGGCTGCAAAACAGTGAATAGACTCTCCTGAAAATAATAACCGAGTTAAAGCAGATAAAATGCTTTCAGTAAGATGAAACGTGTCCGAGTTTATTATTGAGTTGTTGACTGGGGTGGTTCAGCAAACTGCTGTAGAACTAATAGGAAAGAAAGCTGTGTGTAAGTGAGCAGAAATGAGATGATAAACAGTGTTACAGCAGGTGAAAGAGTTAAAACATTTAGTAAAGGCTCAGTGCACACTAATGCCGCTTTTCCACTACCAACGCAGCTGAGTTGGGCTGAGCCGTGCCGTGCTGAGTGGGGCTGTTGGAGTTGTATTTCGACTACAACCGCGCTGAACCGTGCTGGCTGGAAGTGGGTGGACACATTGGGTGGAGTTAGCGAAAGTGGGTGGACGTCACGTGATGTCGTTAGGCGGCGCAAACAGTGACATCAGTGATCTTTTAAGCGGTAGTCTCACGACCCGGATAGTAAACAATAAACATGGAGTAGTTAGTGTTGCTGGTCTTGGTGCTGTGGCTTGTTGTCACCGACAACGGCAACAGATACTGGCAAGAGCGTATAGATGAGGCGAGGCGTATAAGGCTTCAGAAATTCTCGTAATTCTTCTTCTTCCCGGTTTACGGTGTTTACAGATCCCAGCATGCTCGCGGGGCGTGTGTGGGCATGTGAGGACACTCCTCCTCACCAATCAGTGCACAGGGGAGTGTCTGCTCACGCCCTTAGCCCCACTCGGCTCGGTTTGGCTCGCTTCAGCCCTACTCCAAAACTGTGCGAGTTTTGGGTGCTAAGCAGGGCTGAAGCGAGCTGAGTCGTGCTGCTCTAAGGTAGTCGAAACGCGAGCCGTGTCGGGCTGAAGTGAGCTGAAAAAGGGTAGTGGGAAAGGGCCATATCTATCCCAGTGTTGTCTCAGTCTGGCAAAAAATGAAAACCATTTTGCCTTTAGATTTCTTTTTGTATTTTGTAGCTCTGGCATCAAAGGTTCTGGAGCGCATACTTTTAGAGCTGAGGACAGCCTGCATTTTTGGTGGCATCCATATCCTTTTAGTCAGGCCCTGCCATGCTTAAAAAGCCACAAATTCAATTTCTGCTGCCCTCAGGCCACTAAAATGAACCATAATCTGCTCAAATGAATCAATCAGAAACGTGAATTTGTCATCAGAGATGGGCAAAGAAGTGATTGATTTTCAAATTGCAAGATTAATAGTTGAGGACATGTCGAAAGACAAGGAAAATCATCATATTTCTGATATTTTTGAGTTTTTAGATCAGAAACATTGATAGTTCTCTATTGTTCTTATTAATCTAAGTACATTTAACACTTTTTGAGCCTGCAGAACTTAAGAATACACAAACTCCATTTACAGTTGCAGGGTTCTCCACGAGGGGCTTTAGAGGTGCGGGTCGCCCCCCTTTGTGTGATTCCCGCCCCCCTTTAATTTTTGCCACCCCTTTACAAAAGGAAGAGACGTCCCTTTGTTTTCTTTGTGACGGATAGCCTTTCTCTGTTGGAGTACCGACAACACCGGAGTGTGAAACTCATTTACCAGCAATTAGTTTAGTCAGCCTGATGATTATAGTCTAAGGCCCTGTCCACACGGCAACAGATTCAGGTGACTCCAATACAATTGCTTATCGTTTAGGCCTGGCGTCCACATGGCACCGGCGTTTTGGGTGCCCAAAACGCAATCTTTTTGAGAACGGGTTCCAGAGTGGAAAGATCTGGCAATGTTGCCGTTGTGAAGTCGTCTGGATGAGTAGAACAGATTTGTTTACGATGACGTCACAACCACATGACTGTGAGTGCTTCACGCCGGGTAGAAGTGTAACGAATATCACCAGGATATCACCAGGAAAAAGCCTTACAGAGCACTAGTGAGAGTGAAACACGAGCTTAGATATTATTATTATTATTATTATTATTATTATTATGTTCAGTGTTAGTTCACAGTAGTAATGCAAGAAGCAGAATAGTGACAGTAATAGTGAAGCAAAAACATGCAATTGTACAAACACTGCAGCTCTACAGCAAAATATTCATTTATGAAATGGTCTGATTCTTAACACCAGTAGTGCCAATGATCTTCTCATTGCGATGCGATGCAAGTTGTCAACAAATCCTATAACTTGGTTCATGAAACGCGCTTACAAAATATTTTCACTGTGAATATTTATTGTGTAATGGTGCAAAGTGAGAGAGAGAGAGAGAGAGAGAGAGACTCTCTGCCCTTAGGGCAGAGTCAATCCCGCCGGCAAAAATAGGGAAAAAAAGGAGCGATCTCACCTCTTCAGATGTTGGTTTAAGTCCGACAATACATTCCTCAAAAAGGACGTAGAGGAGCAAATTAATCCATCAACGTGTAGCATTCAATTTATTCTGGACCATTAAAGACGCCGCCTTCCGCGTAGAATCATACGTCATCCTCGCCGCCATATTGGATAGGTCAAAGCGGAGAATAAAGATTCATGCGCTGCCTTTAACTGTACCAACAGGTTTACCATGCAAACGAGATCACATGGGATTACCTTTCACAGGTGAGAAACAACAAATTAATCCATCAACGTGTAGTATTCAATTTATTCCGGACCATTAAAGACGCCGCCTTCCGCGTAGAATCATACGTCATCCTCGCCGCCATATTGGATAGGTCAAAGCGGAGAATAAAGATTAGCTGCGTTTAACTGTACCAACAGGTTTGCCGTCCAAACGAGATCACATGGGATTACCTTTCACAGGTGAGACTGGAAAAATACTTTTCATTGTATTTGGTCATTATAATGTAATTTTACAAACAGATTTTCCTGACTTTGTGGCTAATATGAAGTCTCGCGCATAATAGTTTATGCGCATGCGTCCTTACTTCTTCTATTGTTCTGGTGTCTCTGAAGGGACCGTCTTACAGCACCCCTAGAGGTGTGGCATGTGTATTGCATCGTTTTCAGCAAGCGTTGCATTGCTATATGGACCTGATATTTTACTGATTGTTGCCCATTTGCCCGCGAGATATTTTTAAATAACATCTTGTTGCCGTTGTCGTGTGGATTAGGCTACATCCACACGACAACGGCAACGAGATGTTATTTAAAAATATATTGCGTCCAAATGGGCAACGATCAGTAAAATATCAGGTCCATATGGCAACGGAACGCTTGTTGAAAACGATGCAATACACATGCCACACCTCTAGGAGTGCTGTAAGACGGTCCCTTCGGAGACACCAGAACAATAGAAGAAGTAAGGACGCATGCGCATAAACTATTATGCGCGAGACTTCATATTAGCCACAAAGTCAGGAAAATCTGTTTGTAAAATTACATTATAATGACCAAATACAATGAAAAGTATTTTTCCAGTCTCACCTGTGAAAGGTAATCCCATGTGATCTCGTTTGGACGGCAAACCTGTTGGTACAGTTAAACGCAGCTAATCTTTATTCTCCGCTTTGACCTATCCAATATGGCGGCGAGGATGACGTATGATTCTATGCGGAAGGCGGCGTCTTTAATGGTCCGGAATAAATTGAATGCTACACGTTGATGGATTAATTTGTTGTTTCTCACCTGTGAAAGGTAATCCCATGTGATCTCGTTTGCACGGTAAACCTGTTGGTACAGTTAAAGGCAGCGCATGAATCTTTATTCTCCGCTTTGACCTATCCAATATGGCGGTGAGGATGACATATGATTCTACGCGGAAGGCGGCGTCTTTAATGGTCCGGAATAAATTGAATGCTACACGTTGATGGATTAATTTGTTGTTTCTCACCTGTGAAAGGTAATCCCATGTGATCTCGTTTGGACGGTAAACCTGTTGGTACAGTTAAATGCAGCACATGAATCTTTATTCTCTGCTTTGACCTATCCAATATGGCGGCGAGGATGACGTATGATTCTACGCGGAAGGCGGCGTCTTTAATGGTCCGGAATAAATTGAATGCTACGCGTTGATGGATTAATTTGCTCTTCTACGCCCTTTTTGAGGAATGTATTGTAGGAATAAAACCAACATCTGAAGAGGTGAGATCGCTCCTTTTTTTTCCCTATTTTTGTTGGCGGGACTGACTCTGCCCTAAGGGCAGAGTCTCTCTCTCTCTCTCTCTCTCTCTCTCTCTCTCACTTTGCACCATTACACAATAAATATTCACAGTGAAAATATTTTGTAAGCGCGTTTCATGAACCAAGTTATAGGATTTGTTGACAACTCGCATCGAGTTCGTTACACTTCTACCCGGTGTGAAGCACTCACAGTCACGTAGTTGTGACATCATCATAAACAAATCCGTTCTACTCATCCAGACGACTTCACAACGGCAACGTTGCCAGATCTTTCCACTCTGGAACCCGTTCTCAAAAAGATTGTGTTTTGGGCACCCAAAACGCCGGTGCCGTGTGGACGCCAGGCCTAAACGATAAGCAATTGTATCGGAGTCACCTGAATCCGTTGCCATGTGGACAGGGCCTAAGAAAAGCGTTTCACACTTCTGCGTTTTTGACACATTGTTCTTGCGCCGGGAGATAACATGCCTTTATAATAACGTGTGAATCGACACCAAGTTCGAGATAACTGACTGAACAGGAAGATCACCTTTGAAGTGGATGTTTAGGAAAAGAGGAAAGCAGGTAATTTTGAGTTAGTTTCTTTCAAATATCAAAGCATTTTGTGCAACCATATTTTAGAGATCATGTTAGGCTGTGTAACTATTACAATGCATTTTGCTTGAGTCTGTATGAATGAGTTTAAATTACAATGTCATTTTTTTATCTTCTTAGACTGTTAACTGGTGAACATGGATGGAGTAGTGTAAATATAGCCATGGAGCAGTGTAAATATTGTTAAAACAACATCTTTTCAATGTACTTTACTCTCAAAAAAATTTTTTCCAGTGGTGCCTGCAATTACATTTCCATTTCAAACAATGTCAGCTTTTGTGGAGCAGTGTGAATATAGTTAATACAAAAACTTTTCTGTACTTTTCTGTTCTTTTTTTTGTAGTTTGCTAAATAAAAAAAAATATTTTTCCAGTTCCATTTCAAACAATGTGTCTGAATATGATGTGCAAGTGTGTAATGTTTGATGTATGATGTGTTTTGTACCAGTCCAATTGATTCCTCTATTCTAAATGATTACTATTTGAGATTATTTTATGCAAATGACATATGTAAATTTATGCAAATTTGTTTCAAGGTCATCCGATTGACCCCCACCCCCCTATATTTTCAATCCGTGGAGAACCCTGAGCTGCGGTAAAGTGATACCCTGCCTGGACGTAACGTTTCTTGAAATGAATTGAAATCAGGTTTCCTCTTCATATAAAACCCGAGCATGTACTAAGTCAGTCACACTGTATATATTAATAAGTGCTGGGTCACAATAGATGCTTAGCTGGGGCTGAGAGCAGAGCAGTCCATTATTTATCTTGCACATCACAAAACTAATCCCCCGGATGGCATGCAAGTAAACTAGGTCCATGTGTTTCCATCAAGATGCTTGTATGAAAACTGTGCCAATCCAACATAATGAATGTTGTAGCTTGAATGGTATGGCCATGAAATAAATGCAATTAAAAATATAAAAAGAATCAGCCTTTATTTGTCACACAAATAAAGCACACTTCATCTTCTACATTTAACCCATCTGAATGCATGCACACATGAGCAATGAGCGTACAGACACACACAGCCAGAGCAGTGGGCAGCTATGCTATGATGCCCAAGGAGCAATTGGGGATTAGGTGCCTTGCTCAAGGCCACCACATGTTAACCTAACTGCATGTCTTTGAACTGTGGGGGAAACCCACACAGACACGGGGAGAACATGCAAACTCCACACAGAAAGGCCCCCATCAGCCACTGGGCTCGAACCCAGAACCTTCTTGCTGTGAGGTGACCGTGCTAACCATTACACCACCATGCCACCCATTGAGCATTGAGATTCAATACAGCAGTCCTTAAAATGAGGAAATTCCCCAAAGATATGCCCATACAGTGTGGGAAATAAGGAATTTTACACAGACGGTCACCAGACAGACAAATCTGAAATGTTGTCTGTCTGTCTTCAAATTTCAGCCTGTCCAAATGATGGGCCAAAGGCCTGGAACAATGCGATCCCTAAGGTAGGCCCCGGGAGCTGAAGGGCTTTAGATGCCTGGAGATGGCTTCTCCGCTATTTCCAG
Source organism: Neoarius graeffei (assembly GCF_027579695.1). Taxonomy (NCBI): domain Eukaryota; kingdom Metazoa; phylum Chordata; class Actinopteri; order Siluriformes; family Ariidae; genus Neoarius; species Neoarius graeffei. Next base: position 11,333,429 of record NC_083587.1, read on the forward strand.
GAACGTTTTTGTGATCTTCAAAGACCAAATTACACTGGGCATTAGTTGTTAATTACACTACAAATTGAAATATAATTTCCAGGAAAATATCAGAAAATTCAAGCAAAACATGCTTAAAGTTCTACCCAAGAAAACAGTAGCACACACAGGTCAGTTCCATGTCTAGAAAAAAGTACGGGGGGCATGGATGTTCCAGTTGGTTACAACTTACTGATACTCATATAGGTACTATACTAACACTCATGAAACATTGTCAACAATGACAATTTCTATATTATGTTTATAATAAGTCTATAAGAAATTTAGTAATTAACAATACAACTATTCTTGCATAATTAAAAATTTGAGTATGAGATTTCAAGTAACTTTGTAACAAAATGACTTTTAAAATGATTTTAAACTAGACATGGTCATATCATTCTGCATTCAGACTAAAATCTGCTGGACTAGAACTTAGAAAATAAAAACTCTTAAAATACAAATCTACATCCGACAAAGCATAGGACTGTCATTTCTTATTATGAATGAAAAAATGCACATAATAATCACACCATAACCACTGATTAGCAGTTTGGCACTTAATACTGGACTGCAAAGTTTCACATAAACTGAACTCTTAATCAACTGACTGGATCAGATACTGTCAACCCTAAAACACTACGTAGTTCAACTGCATTGTGCAATAAAAACAGGGCCATGCTTGGGCTGGGTTCGGGGAGAGGGAGGGGCCTGTACATTTTGACGGGTTTAGGACCTTCGGTGGCCGAGTTGTGAATTTTTAAAATCTGGTCCTTGGGTGCCCTGTGTCACAGGCTGTGTTCCAACATAATGTATTTGCTCAGTGTAACATTTGGAAGAAAACTTAAAAGTAGATTAGACTCCTATATTTAGAATTTTTCATGGGCCATCCGATTTAATTCTTTTGAAATGCAGACAGGCATGTTCGAAAATTACTGGCAAATGTCCGTCGGCCCGGCCTTATTTCCCGCACTGGCCATGCATTTGGTTATTTACGTGTCCCTGTCATTTCACTGGAGATTAATTATGGACTATAACTATAGAGTGCAGGGTTTTTTCTAGAAAAATTTAGTATGAGGGCGCTCACCATGGTGAGGGAGTGAAGCGGGGGGGGGGATGGTGCTGGTTGTCCCCCCCCCCCCCCCGCCGTGTGAAGCCTTTGAAAAATTGAGGCTACAATTGGCCCTTTTCCACTACCCTTTTTCAGCTCACTTCAGCCCAACACGGCTTGCGTTTCGACTACCTCAGAGCAGCACGACTCTGCTCGCTTCAGCCCTACTCAGCACCCAAAACTCGCACGGTTTTGGAGTAGGGCTGAAGCGAGCCGAACCGAGCCGAGTGGGGCTAGGGGCGTGAGGAGACACTCCCCTGTGCACTGCTTGGTGAGGAGGAGTGTCCTCACATGCCCACACATGCCCCGCGAGCACGCTGGGATGGGTAAACACCGTAAACCCGGAAGAAGAATAATTACGAATTACGAGAATTTCTGAAGACTTATGCACCTCGCCTCATCTATATGCTCTTGCCAGTATCTGTTGGCGTTGTCGGTGACAACAAGCCACAGCACCAAGACCAGCAACACTAACGACTCCATGTCCTCCATGTTTATTGTTTACTATCTGGGTCGTGAGACTACCGCTTAAAAGGTCACTGATGTCACTGTTTGCACCGCCTAACGACATCACGTGACATCCACCCACTTTCGCTAACTCCACCCAATGTGTCCACCCACTTCCAGCCAGCACGGTTCAGTGCGGTTGTAGTCGAAATGCAACTCCAACAGCCCCACTCAACTCGGCACGGCTCAGCCCAACTCAGCCGCGTTGGTAGTGGAAAAGCGGCAAAAGGGACATTCTGAGGCTGAGAGGGGAATTGTAACAAATTGTCAACATTGAAAAAGAAAAGTAATCTTCTGCCCTGGACAGTCTTTGGCTTTCTTCCATTACGTGCCGTGGGATCTTTAAATGCCCAAGTGTCAACAAAAACAACTCGCGAGCTACTTCTGTCAAAAGCTCCTGCGCCGGTGGGTAAACAGTCATTCAGTCTCGAGAAATCTCGCTCTACAAGTCAGCTGACCTTGTATGTTACCCATGTCAAATCTTGCAAGAGCAGCCGCGACAAGTAAACAACATGGCGCCTCAGTCTGGAAAACGCCAATTCGGATTGTTTTTGCACTGTCTGGTGGTGTATCTACTATGATTGGAATATTTTTGGAGTAATTATAACGTATTTGATGATCATATATATTACACACACACAAACATGTGTATACACACACACACACACACACACATATATATATATATATATATATATATATATATATATATATATATATATATATATGCACACGTGTGTATGTATATCTCATCTCATTATCTCTAGCCGCTTTATCCTTCTACAGGGTCGCAGGCAAGCTAGAGCCTATCCCAGCTGACTACGGGCGAAAGGTGGGGTACACCCTGGACAAGTCGCCAGGTCATCACAGGGCTGACACATAGACACAGACAACCATTCACACCTACGGTCAATTTAGAGTCACCAGTTAACCTAACCTGCATGTCTTTGGACTGTGGGGGAAACCGGAGTACCCGGAGGAAACCCACGCGGACACGGGGAGAACATGCAAACTCCACACAGAAAGGCCCTCGCCAGCCCCGGGGCTCGAACCCAGGACCTTCTTGCTGTGAGGCGACAGCGCTAACCACTACACCACCCGTGTAGTGTATATGTTATTTATTTATATATATATATATATGTGTGGCGGCACGGTGGTGTAGTGGTTAGCACTGTCGCCTCACAGCAAGAAGGTCCTGGGTTCGAGCCCCGGGGCCGGCGAGGGCCTTTCTGTGTGGAGTTTGCATGTTCTCCCCGTGTCCGCGTGGGTTTTCTCCGGGTGCTCCGGTTTCCCCCACAGTCCAAAGACATGCAGGTTAGGTTAACCGGTGACTCTAAATTGACCGTAGGTGTGAATGTGAGTGTGAATGGTTGTCTGTGTCTATGTGTTAGCCCTGTGATGACCTGGTGACTTGTCCAGGGTGTACCCCGCCTTTCGCCCATAGTCAGCTGGGATAGGCTCCAGCTTGCCTGCGACCCTGTAGAAGGATAAAGCGGCTAGAGATAATGAGATGAGATGAGATATATATGTGTGTGTGTGTGTATATGTGTTATTTATTTATATATATATACACACACACTATATATATAATGTATGTGTGTATATGGCGGCACGGTGGTGTAGTGGTTAGCGCTGTCGCCTCACAGCAAGAAGGTCCTGGGTTCGAGCCCCAGGGCCGGCGAGGGCCTTTCTGTGTGGAGTTTGCATGTTCTCCCTGTGTCCGCGTGGGTTTCCTCCGGGTGCTCCGGTTTCCCCCACAGTCCAAAGACATGCAGGTTAGGTTAACTGGTGACTCTAAATTGACCGTAGGTGTGAATGTGAGTGTGAATGGTTGTCTGTGTCTATGTGTCGGCCCTGTGATGACCTGGCAACTTGTCCAGGGTGTACCCCGCCTTTCGCCCGTAGTCAGCTGGGATAGGCTCCAGCTTGCCTGCGACCCTGTAGAAGGATAAAGCGGCTAGAGATAATGAGATGAGATGTGTGTGTATATATGTGTGTACAACCCCGATTCCAAAAAAGTTGGGACAAAGTACAAATTGTAAATAAAAACGGAATGCAATAATTTACAAATCTCAAAAACTGATATTGTATTCACAATAGAACATAGACAACATATCAAATGTCGAAAGTGAGACATTTTGAAGTTTCATACCAAATATTGGCTCATTTGAAATTTCATGACAGCAACACATCTCAAAAAAGTTGGGACAGGGGCAATAAGAGGCTGGAAAAGTTAAAGGTACAAAAAAGGAACAGCTGGAGGACCAAATTGCAACTCATTAGGTCAATTGGCAATAGGTCATTAACATGACTGGGTATAAAAAGAGCATCTTGGAGTGGCAGCGGCTCTCAGAAGTAAAGATGGGAAGAGGATCACCAATCCCCCTAATTCTGCGCCGACAAATAGTGGAGTAATATCAGAAAGGAGTTTGACAGTGTAAAATTGCAAAGAGTTTGAACATATCATCATCTACAGTGCATAATATCATCACAAGATTCAGAGAATCTGGAAGAATCTCTGTGCGTAAGGGTCAAGGCTGGAAAACCATACTGGGTGCCCGTGATCTTCGGGCCCTTAGATGGCACTGCATCACATACAGGCATGCTTCTGTATTGGAAATCACAAAATGGGCTCAGGAATATTTCCAGAGAACATTATCTGTGAACACAATTCATTTCATCAACTCATTCACAACTAGAATCCTACATTAGACAAGAATGGGTTAACATCCCTATCCCTAAACTTGAGCAACTTGTCTCCTCAGTCCCCAGACGTTTACAGACTGTTGTAAAGAGAAAAGGGGATGTCTCACAGTGGTAAACATGGCCTTGTCCCAACTTTTTTGAGATGTGTTGTTGTCATGAAATTTAAAAATCACCTAATTTTTCTCTTTAAATGATACATTTTCTCAGTTTAAACATTTGATATGTCATCTATGTTCTATTCTGAATAAAATATGGAATTTTGAAACTTCCACATCATTGCATTCCGTTTTTATTTACAATTTCTACTTTGTCCCAACGTTTTTGGAATTGGGGTTGTGTGTGTGTATATATATATATATATATAAAAAATCTCCTCACCCCCGGTGGGGGTATCCATGTCATCCTCAAGCTCGGGTCCTCTACCAGAGACCTGGGAGTTTGAGGGTTCTGCGCAGTATCTTCGATGTTCCTAAGACTGCGCTCTTCTGGACTGAGGCTTCAGATGTTGTTCCTGGGATTTGTTGGAGCCACTCTCCCAGTTTGGGGGTTACTGCCCCAAGTGCCCCCACTACCACGGGGACCACGCAACCCTTGACCTTCCACATCTGTTCCAGCTGCTCTTTCAACCCTTGATACTTCTCAAGTTTCTCATGTTCCTTCTTCCTGATGTTGACGTCAGCTGGGATCACCACATCTATCACCACCACCCTCTTCTGCTCTTTGTCCACCACCACTATGTCCGGTTGGTTAGCCAGGATCTGTTTGTCAGTCTGAAAGCTGAAGTCCCACAGAACCTTGGCCCTATTGTTCTCAGCCACCTTCTGTGGTATGGCCCATTGGAACTTGGGTACTTCTATTCCATACTGGTTGCAGATGTTCCTGTATACTATCCCAGCCACTTGGTTGTGCCTCTCCATGTATGCTGATCCAGCTAGCATCTTACACCCTGCTACTATGTGCTGGACTGTTTCAGGGGCTTCTTTGCACAGTCTGCATCTTGGGTCTGATCTACTCTGGTAGATCCTGGCCTCTATGGCTCTTGTGCTTATGGCCTGTTCTTGTGCTGCCATGATTAGTGCCTCTGTGCTGTCTGTCAGTCCTGCATTATCCAGCCACTGGTAGGATTTCTTGATATCAGCCACTTCCTCTATCTGATGGTGGTACATGCCATGTAGGGGTTTGTCCCTCCAGGTTGTCTGTTCCTCCTCCTCCTCTGCACTCTCATCAGGGTTCTGCTGCCTGAGACATTCACTTAGCAGTTCATCCTTTGGGGCCATCTTTCTGATGTATTCTCAGATTTTCGATGTTTCATCCTGGACCGTGGTCTTGATGCTCACTAGCCCTCGGCCTCCCTCTTTCCGCTTAGTGTATAGTCTCAGGGTGCTGGACTTGGGGTGGAACCCTCCATGCATGGTGAGGAGCTTTCTAGTCTTGATATCTGTGGCTTCTATCTCCTCCTTTGGCCAGTTTATGATACCAGCGGGGTATCTGATGACTGGTAGTGCGTACATGTTGATGGCTCGGACCTTGTTCTTACCATTCAGCTGACTTTTCAGGACCTGCCTTACTCTCTGGAGGTATTTGGCTGTGGTTGACTTCCTTGTGGCCTCTTCATGGTTTCCATTAGCCTGTGGGATGCCAAGGTACTTGTAGCTGTCTTGGATATCACCTATGTTGCCCTCTGGTAGGTCAATCCCCTCAGTCCGGATCATCTTGCCTCTCTTTGAGACCATCCGGCCACACTTGTCCAATCCGAATGACATCCCTATGTCATCACTGTAGATCCGGGTGGTGTGGATCAGCGAGTCTATTTCTTGCTCATTCCTGGCATACAGCTTGATGTCATCCATGTAGAGCAGGTGGCTGATTGTTGCCCCACTACGGAATCGGTACCCGTAGCCGCTCTTCGTGATGATCTGACTGAGGGGGTTCAGGCCTATGCAGAACAGCAGTGGTGATGGCGCATCTCCTTGGTATATGCCGCACTTGATGTTGACTTGGGCAATGGGTTTTGAGTTGGCCTCTAGGGTTGTCTTCCACATTTCCATTGAGTTCTGGATGAAGGTCCTTAGGTTCCTGTTGATCTTATACAGTTCCAGACATTCCAGTATCCATGTGTGTGGCATTGAGTCGTAGGCTTTCTTGTAGTCAATCCAGGCAGTGCACAGGTTGGTCTGTCTCTTCTTACAGTCTCGGGCGACTGTTCTATCAACCAGTAGCTGGTGCTTGGCTCCTCTGGTGTTACTGCCAATTCCTTTCTGTGCCTCGCTCATGTATTGAGCCACATGCTTACTCATTTTTGCCGCAATGATGCCTGACAGGGCCTTCCATGTTGTGCAGAGACAGGTACAGTAGCAGCAATTGAATTTTTCCCATTCCAACCGCACGCCATGCGACTGCCATGCGACTGCCGTGCAGTTTCCAGCTGAACGCCAGGCGGCTGCCATGAATGGCTCAGACCCCCCTTCCTCCCCTATTTTAATTCTAAACACGCCCATTCATTCGATTCCACGGTGTCGCCATTAGATGGCGCTTCTCTCATAAAAAATAATCTTGAAATGATGTGTGAAGCTTTTGTACTGCGCTTCCCGATTTCAGTGAGAAAGTAGCTGTAGAATAGATACATAAATGTGAGGTAAATTTTACCCAATTTAAGTATTTCATAGCTTTTTATTTCAGTTATTTTATACTCAATATATGGAATTAAATCTACCCCAAACAAGTCAATGCAAATTGTTACCTCAGATTTATTGGGTAAATTCTATACGGTAGGTTACTTTTTCAGTGCAGGAGCAGATGAAACTGTGGGTTTTGGTAGTCTGGTGGTTACTGCACATGTCCTGTACCGGTAACTCCTGAAACATGGTTCAATTCTTGCCTTGGGTTTACTCGCTCAAAAATAAATATTTAAAAAAAATGACTCTTGCAATGAAGCACTGTGCACTTTTTAGTGTTACATGTAGGTCCTTGTATCATCCGATCATTCAAGTATTCCATTTAATCTGAAAAACAAAAAAAACACTCAATATTTCATTTTCCTGTTTTTCTGTATGACCAAAAAATGAGGGATTGGTGTTTGTTTTCCTTTTTCCAACTCAAAACAGAACAAATAATAAACAGGGAAACCAAAACGAAATAATAACTCTAATTTACGATTATTGATTTTCTCTATTCCCCACGCTACATTAGCCTTCCCATGATCCTCAGCAACAGTCCATCATCATCTACCCATGATCCTCAGCGACAGTCCATCATCATCTCTGCGTCTATGAAACAGAAAAATTGCATGTGCATGTATATATCAAGTAATTTATTCATACATCCTATTCATTTAATATATTAAGCTGTTAATGTTAAGCTGATGATCTCTTAATTATTATTATCTCAATATAATAGTAATCTGTACTCGAGTTGAGGGGGGATGGGGGGGATGCCTTCCCCCCGGAATAAAAAATGGTCAAAATCATCCCCCCTCTAAAATGGGCATCCCCCCTCCCTTCCCTTGAGCAATTTTATCAATAAATGTGGACATTACTTCTATTTAACATTCAAATTAAAAATGCCATTCCACGTAGCTTTGCTGAAAGCTACTGCGAGAGAGGGCACGTGCAAACGAAGCGTTTGAGGAGGTGACATTCAGTTGGGGTTCCGTTATTTTTTATTTAATTTGGCGTCAGTGACAGCAGCGGATTGCAGCATCATGGTTAAGCGGAGTGGACAGCAAGACCTAAGCAAGTTCGGCTTTAAGATCGCAAGAAAAAAACATTTCAGGAGGTAAGTCAAGAGTTACGAATATCAGTCACACTTTCTGTGAGCCCACTATCATGCTGTAAAGTTACCGATATGGAGCCTAATTTGTGGGCGGCGGATAACAACACAGCTATCATAATGAATGTTAGTTTGGAGTCTATCCAGCTATCGATAGCTTATTCAGGTTCATGTTAGCTTTGATTTCTTGTATAAGGCCATTAATTTAATCTGCCTGGACGTTCATTTGTTATTCTTCAGGCAACAAAAAGTGTTATTCAAGACAGGAAGGCTAAAATAAATGACACTAGCAGTTTTGAAGGCTTCATTGCCTCATTAGAGAGCCGGTCACAACATGTAAGGCAGAGCAGCATTGGTGTAGGACTTGACAAAGTGTCTGCTAAAATGCAGCTTTCTTTTTCTTCATCATAGGCTCTTCTTCTGTCTCCTCAATGGGCCTTTTCCCCTTTCCAAAGAAACTTTCCAAAGATGCCTGCTTTTAACTCATTTTGCTAGCTTGTATCCAGTATGTATCAAAGTGCTGGTATGTATCGAAGCAAAGTATCAAAGTATCCAAGGCAGTTCCTTGGTAACTGTCAATGTTACGGTGTCACGTGACCTAGATAACAGCGGGAATCAATGTTACAGAAAGAATCCGGTCATTTTTCAAAGCTCAAATCCTCATTCAGATAATAAATAAATCAGAAATAACATTATAATTATATTTAATTAAATTATCTTATCCACTGCTCTTTATTCCAGATGACAGTCAGCAGCAACTGCAACACAGTGCGACAGGAGCTGGAGGACCCGGAGTGTGAGACAATACAGGAGCAGGAGCAAGCAGGAGAACCAACAGCTGATCTGAAGATTTACAATTTACTGTTGCTTGTTTTAGCTTATTGGTTACCTACCTACTTCTGTATTTAATTCAATGTTCCCAATGTTCAGCTTTGAATAAAAATTCTATTGACTTGATATGAAAAGATTCAGTTGTTCATTTACATTGTCTGCTGAGGTTTTAATAAATTATTTACCAAATGATTTAAAAGGAGCCTACCATGACTATGAAGTTGCACTTCAAATTTGTCATCTGCATTTCACCCTAATATGGAGAATGTGGTAGGTATGTCAGCCAGGAGACTGACTAAATATGACACGACATCCACACTGTGCATGTTTTACAGTAAAATACCAGTGTATTATGTTTTTTTACAACAATAAAAAGGGTACACAGTGTGTACTACACACTTTATCAGCACAAAATACTGTATGTCTGGTAAATGAACAAGGTCCACAGACCTACTGTACGTTGTGTGCAAACCCTCCTAAAAGCAAACCAGTTTCCCACCGACGGACCGACCGATGGGTCGACACGCGACTAAAAATTTCACCATCCCCCCTAGTTTGATTTTACAACTCGACCACTGATAGTAATAATAAAAAATGATAACAATAACAACATGGCATTCATTTTGTCGCTTTCAACATATTGTGTCAGACCAACTTTGCTTTTTATTAGAGGACATGAATCAGTGTATCATTCGTTCTTTCTATTTTCAAATGGCAATCAAAAATCAAAAAATGAAAAAGTGACTGGTTATTTTGTTATTTGTTTTTATTTTAACACAAAAAAAAGAAAAAATGACTGGTTTTTCATTTTTTTTTATATGAGCCTAAAATTGAAATGAAAAACAATTTTTTTTCATTTTTTGATTGCCAATTAAAAATGGAAAGAACGAATGATACACAATCCGTGTATCATTCGTTCTTTCTTTTTTTCAGTAATATGCAATGACTCAGCCAGGCCCTTTCTTTAGTGTAATAAGAGACAGTAGAGAGGTTCATGCCATTTGTCTATTTTTATTAACCGGTACAGTGTAATCACAAAACAGTATCGTATTTGAACCGACAAGAGACAGTTACCGTATCATTTCCCACTATGCCCTCCTTTGTTCCTAATAACCAGATTTATCAGGTTTAATTATTAACAATTATAATAATAATAAATCAATATAAAACCCTGACATCTACAGAAGATTTTCAACAAATAGGGGGCAGGGAAGCTCGCACACAGCAGCGAGTGATCTGTGATGAGATGATTTTGAGAAGCAAAAAAAAAAAAAAAAACGCTCAACACCAGCAAATGTGGATTAAAGCAGAAAATTGCGTTAGGTAAAATCATTTTAGAAATTTTGGAAATCATTACATTCTTGTTTTTTCAATAAAAATAATATTTTTTAACTTTATAATGCTTAGTTATGTGCCGGGGCTCTGTCAGTCATTGATAGCCCAACTAATCACAGTGCTGTGGTTCTTTTCCTGATCCTTGGCATTGTGTTTTTTCTTTCTTTGTTGATAATGTGTTACCGTATGTGAAAAGGCCAACTTCTGCTGCATGCCCCCTCCTCTCTGCAAAAATTGTGTATTCCTCTCAAGGTGCTAACTGTCTCCATTGTATTGTGAACAGCCACTCCACCCCCCACTGAGGTTGCTATTCATGAATGGTAATTTGGTTTTAGGTTACACCCTAATTTCAGTGACAATTTACTCTGCCAAGCTTACATTGACTACGTTTACATGCACGTCCAAATCGAGCTGCTGTTGGTAATCGAGCAAAGGGTCCCAGCAGGGGTGCCAGAGAAATCCAATCCTACATGCACAAGTGAAATCGGGCTATTGTGCAAGGTGCATTGTGCACCCGAACCACACGTGGCGCTACACGCCCCATCGTGTTGGTACACTTCCAGTTGTCGTCATGAGGAAGAGCTATAGTGTTGCCAGATACTGCTGACGTTTTCCAGCCCAAAACATGTTCAAATCCACTAAAATGCACTTAAAACCCCCAATCTGGCAACACTAGCAGTTCCGTGTTCAAGCTGTTAGGCTTGCTCTAACAGACTATGGCTACAAACTGTCCGGCGCAGACCACTGTTTTGGAAGACAACTTATTTTGCACAATAATATTTTTCTAAAGTCCATTTTTTGCTTACAAAAAAATATTTTTTTTTGCTTACAATTTAACTTATGTCTTAATAAACACACAAAAAGTTCAATTGTTTTGTTTTTATTGACATTCTTCAGATGTTGGACATATACATATATATATATATATATATATATATATATATATATACACACACAAATACAATGACTTGTTTATGTACACAATTCACAGCTATGCAACAGCTGTACAGATGTATTTGGTGATACAGTAAGTGAGCTAAATTTTAACAGTGCAAACAATGCCACAAAAAGAAAAGATTCATGCCGTTGTCATGATTCGTTGTCATGCCGACCGAGGCTGTTGTGTTTCCCACTTGTGGTCTCGTCACTCCCGGAAGTAGCTCGACAACTAGCTTGATAGGGTATACATGCACTAAGTAGCTCGGCAGAAATCGCATAAACTAGGTCGTGTAGCTCGATTCCGAGAAATCAAGTTCAGTTCAATTTCAGCCGAATTAAGGTGTATACATGGCATTTTGAACTTCGATTTCAGTCGAGCAACGGCAGAAATTCGATTCTGTCTATGTGCATGTAAACGTAGTGATTGTCAGAGGACAGAGGACTGAGTGCCCCAAAAAACACAATTTCAGCTTGGAAAAACTACAGACGGTATAACTTCAGGAAGAAAATAAACATTTATTTCACACTAAGAAAAGCAGACTCACTACACATGGAGGCTATACAAAGCACAGAAATGTAGCATAGAGTTGTCCCATCTAGTAGTTTCCATATTCCCATGGTGAGTCTTTCCTACGGTACATTTGCCACAGGTGTATTTGTGGCAGCGTACACAAAGTTCAGTGCTTCTGTTATTATTGCAGGGTGCACTGTCCTTCCCAAGCCCCATCCTCAATGCTCCACAAGTGCCTGGTCAGCACCCCCATGTTATATTTGGGTTATTATTCCATTATTATTTGAGGCTAGGTTTTGGGCTAGGGGTTGGGTTAGGGGTGAGCTCAGGTTGGGGTTAGAGCCAGGATTTGGGGTTAGGGTTAGAACTGATCCTTCTTGGTTGCCTTGGTTGTGACGAAGTCTGGTTAGGGTTAGAAACTATTGCCGCTTTTCCACTACCAACGCGGCTGAGTAGGGCTGAGCCGTGCCGTGCTGAGTTGGGCTGAGTCGAGCTGAGCGGGGCTGTTGGAGTTGCATTTCGACGACAACCGCGCTGAACCGTGCTGGCTGGAAGTGGGTGGACACATTGGGTGGAGTTAGCGAAAGTGGGTGGACGTCACGTGATGTCGTTAGGCGGCGCAAACAGTGACATCAGTGATCTTTTAAGCGGTAGTCTCACGACCCGGATAGTAAACAATAAACATGGAGGACATGGAGTCGTTAGTGTTGCTGGTCTTGGTGCTGTGGCTTGTTGTCACCGACAACGCCAACAGATACTGGCAAGAGCGTATAGATGAGGCGAGGCACATAAGGCTTCAGAAATTCTCGTAATTCGTAATTATTATTCTTCCGGGTTTACGGTGTTTACAGATCCCAGCGTGCTCGCGGGGCGTGTGTGGGCGTGTGAGGACACTCCTCCTCACCAATCAGTGTACAGGGGAGTGTCTGCTCACGCCCCTAGCCCCACTCGGCTCGGTTTGGCTCACTTCAGCCCCACTCCAAAACGGTGCGAGTTTTGGGTGCTAAGCAGGGCTGAAGCGAGCTGAGTCGTGCTGCTCTGAGATAGTCGAAACGCGAGCCGTGTCGGGCTGAAGTGAGCTGAAGCGAGCTGAAAAAGGGTAGTGGAAAAGGGCCAAAAGAGGCTATTTCTCAGGTAACACAATAATTAGGCTTCTTTACACAACAATGGGAGGCAGGTAATGGTACGTTAGACTTATTCACAAATTTGGGGGGGATTTCATTGCAGACTAAAGTCTGCACTTTGGGCCTTCTAGTGTTAAAAATATGCTGTTAACTCAAAACACTTCTTATTCATTGCAAAACGTTTATTTCAGTGCTGTATACAGGTATTGAGCACACAATGGGACCGCTTTTATGCGGTAGCCTAATAATAATAGAACAACCCGAAAATTGCAGGGTAACCCCAGACCTGTGCAAGTGATGCGCTACTGGCAAAAGAGCCAGCGACGTATGAAAAAAACCCACACCTTGGACCAAATACATATTATTTTCAGCACGCTGCTCCACCAGTCTGTAATGGTATTTTTCATATGATTACATTACGGTGTAAATGTGGTCATGAGAAAAAAAAACGTTTGCAGACCTTTTGTTAAAATCGCTAAAAGTGATGTTGTAATATTAATATGTAATAAAAAATAATATCATCAGACATGGTGGCACAGTGGTGTAGTGGTTATCACTGTCGCCTCACAGCAAGAAGGTCCTGGGTTTGAGCCCAGCGGCCGACGAGGGCCTTTCTGTGTGGAGTTTGCCTGTTCTCCCTGTGTCCGCGTGGGTTTCCTCTGGGTGCTCCGGTTTCCCCCACACTCCAAAGACATGCAGGTTAGGTTAACTGGTGACTCTAAATTGACTGTGAATGGTTGTCTGTGTCTATGTGTCAGCCCTGTGATGACCTGGCGACTTGTCCAGGGTGTACCCCGCCTTTCACCCGTAGTCAGCTGGGATAGGCTCCAGCTTGCCTGCGACCCTGTAGAAGGATAAAGCGGCTAGAGATAATGAGATGAGATTATATTATTGTGGCAGCGGGGGCGTGGTCAAGCACCGGTCTGTGACAGGAGGGCGGAGTCAGGGAAGGGAAGTGGCAGAATCACGACACCTGAGAGCAATTAACCTGTGTTTGTGTGTCTTCCCAGTGACCGTGCCCTATATTAGGAGGGAGAGCGAGAGCGAAAGGAGCTCGACCCTGAACCAGACGCCGGTTGTGTGTGTCTGTGCGAGTGATATTGTTAAACTGAAAAGTGTGGCAATAAAGCCAATTTATAAAACCTGATCTCTGTCCTGCCGTCCTCTGTGCTCCACCCACACGTAGGGAGTCTTACAGTGGTGCCGAAACCCGGGACCGTGGAGCACCAAACCAGCAGCCCCATGGAATCCTCCCCGTTCGCTGATCTGGTCCACGCCCTCGCCACGGCTCAGCAAAGCCAGCACCAGGCACTCGTCATGCTCCAAAAGGAGCAGGAGCAGCACTTCGAAGCCCTGGTGCTGGCCCAGCAGGAAGATCGCGAGGCGTTCCGGCATCTCCTCGCGTCGGCGGGGTCCACCAGCGCTCCGGCCGCGGGCCCGTCTCCCCTCACTGTCACCAAGATGGGCCCGCAGGATGACCCCGAGGCGTTCATCACGTTGTTTGAACAGGTCGCCGAAGCCTCGGGGTGGCCGATGGAGCAGCGCGCGGCGCGCCTCCTCCCCCTGCTCACGGGAGAGGCACAGCTGGCCGCGCTACAGCTCCCCGCCGACTGCCGGCTGGCCTACACGGACCTCCGCCGGGCCGTCCTCCAGCGCGTGGGGCGCACACCGGAGCAACAGCACCAGCGCTTCCGCGCGCTGCGACTGGAGGAAGTCGGCCGGCCGTTCGTGTTCGGCCAGCAGCTCCGGGACGCCTGCTGGCGGTGGCTGAGGGCCAACAATCGCGACGCCGAGGGAATCGTCGACCAGGTGGTACTGGAACAGTTCATCACCCGCTTACCAGCCGGAACCGCGGAGTGGGTCCAGTGCCACCGCCCGGCATCGCTGGATCAGGCAGTCGAGCTGGCGGAGGATCATCTGGCGGCTGTCTCGGCAGCAGGACAGCAGATGGTATCGTCTCTTCTCTCCTCTTCTCTCTCTCTCTCTCTCTCTCTCTCTCTCTCCTCCTGTGTCCCGTCCTCGCCCCATTCCCCCACCGCGGAGGCGGGGGCCGGCACCACCCCAGCCGACCCGCTGCACCCACGGTGCCCTCCCATTTCTCCCTTCTGTGTCTGTCTCTCCCCCACCTCAGGTGAGTGAGCCCCAGATCACCGGTGCCGAGGGTAAGCCCGGGCCGGTTTGCTGGCGCTGCGGGGAGCCGGGCCACCTTCAACAGCAGTGCACAGCAATGGAAGTGGGCGCGGTGGTTCGGATCCCTGACACGCCAGAGGCCGCCCTCAATCGGGCCGGAGCGTATCTCATACCGGTGAGTATCCAAGGGGCTACATATCAGGCGTTGGTGGATTCTGGTTGTAATCAGACCTCAATTCGCCAAAGCCTGGTTCAAAACGAGGCATTGGGGGGAGCACAAGGGGTGAAGGTGTTGTGTGTGCACGGGGATGTTCACAGCTACCCTTTGGTGTCGGTTCACATTATTTTCAGAGGGGAAAAATGTATAGTGAAGGCGGCGGTTAATCCTCGCCTTACCCACTCATTAATTTTGGGGACTGATTGGCCGGGATTTCGGGGTTTAATGACGCGCCTAGTAGAGAGTGGGTCCTGCCATTTGACAGGGGGAGGTCCCGGTGTCGCTTTGGCGGGAGCAGCTGTCACAGAGCCGTCTACGTCATCTCCGTGTCAGAGTGAGGAGCTGCCGGCTCCTCCTCTCTCTATTGGGGAATCCCTCGCAGATTTCCCATTAGAGCAGTCGCGAGACGAGACTCTGCGGCATGCGTTTGACCAAGTGAGAGTAATCGATGGTCAAACGCTCCAGCCGAACGCCACCCCGTCCTTCCCCTACTTCGCGATTATGAAGGATAGATTATACCGAGTGACGCAGGACACTCAAACTAAAGAGCGAGTCACGCAGCTTTTAATTCTGAAAAACCGCCGGGAATTGGTATTCCAGGCGGCTCACTTTAATCCCATGGCTGGACACTTGGGGCAGGATAAAACACTCGCCCGAATAATGGCCCGATTCTATTGGCCGGGGATTCGTGGCGATGTCCGTAGGTGGTGTACGGCATGCCGCGAATGCCAGTTAGTAAACCCAGCGGCCATTCCAAAAGCGCCTTTGCGCCCTCTACCGTTAATCGAGACCCCGTTTGAGAGAATTGGGATGGATCTCGTCGGGCCATTAGATCAGTCAGCACGAGGGTACCGCTTTATATTAGTTCTGGTGGACTATGCAACGCGATACCCGGAAGCCGTGCCTCTGCGCAATATCTCAGCACGCAGTATTGCAGAGGCACATCTCCCGAGTTGGAATCCCGAAAGAGATTCTGACTGATCAAGGCACTACATTTATGTCACGAACACTGCGCGAACTGTATGGGTTATTGGGGATTAAGCCGATCCGCACCAGCGTGTATCACCCACAAACGGACGGTTTAGTAGAACGATTCAACCGCACCCTCAAAAATATTATTAAGAAATTCGTAAGTGAGGACGCACGTAATTGGGATAAGTGGCTCGAACCCTTGCTGTTCTCAGTGCGAGAGGTCCCCCAAGCCTCCACGGGGTTCTCCCCGTTCGAATTATTATATGGGCGTAAGCCGCGCGGCATCCTGGACGTGCTGCGGGAAAATTGGGAGGAGGGACCTTCACAAAGTAAGAATGAAATTCAGTACGTTATGGACCTGCGCGCAAAACTCCACACGCTCACCCACCTAACTCAGGAGAATTTGCGGCAGGCCCAGGAACGGCAAGCCCGCCTGTACAACAAGGGTACGCGCCTTAGAGAGTTCACTCCGGGAGATAAGGTACTCGTACTGTTGCCCACGTCGAGCTCCAAATTGATCACCAAGTGGCAAGGACCCTTTGAGGTCACACGGCGAGTCGGGGATGTCGACTATGAGGTGAGGCGAACGGACAGGGGTGGGGCGCTACAGATTTACCACCTCAATCTGCTTAAACTCTGGAACGAGGAGGTCCCCGTGGTGTTGGTGTCGGTAGTTCCGGAGAAGGCGGAGCTGGGGCCGGAGGTTCAAAAAGGAACATTGGCATCACGTACCTCTCCGGTCCCCTGTGGAGACCACCTCTCCCCGACCCAACTCACGGAGGTCGCCCAGTTGCAAACCGAGTTTTCGGATGTGTTCTCGCCCCTGCCCGGTCGCACTAACCTCATAGAGCACCACACAGAGACACCCCCAGGGGTGGTAGTGCGTAGCCGCCCTTACAGACTACCTGAACACAAAAAAAGGTGGTTCGGGAAGAACTTCAGACCATGCTCGAAATGGGCATCGTCGAGGAGTCCCACAGTGACTGGAGCAGCCCGGTGGTCTTGGTACCCAAGGCCGACGGGTCGGTCCGGTTCTGTGTGTACTATAGGAAAGTCAACGCAGTGTCTAAATTTGACGCGTACCCAATGCCTCGTATTGATGAGTTGCTCGATCGACTCGGCACTGCTCGCTTTTATTCGACACTGGATTTGACGAAGGGATATTGGCAGATCCCCTTGACTCCACTATCCCGAGAAAAAACGGCCTTTTCCACACCGTTTGGTTTACACCAATTCATTACCCTTCCGTTTGGGCTGTTTGGGGCGCCCGCGACGTTTCAGCGGCTGATGGACAGAGTCCTCCGCCCTCACACCACGTATGCGGCAGCGTATTTAGATGACATCATCATCTATAGCAATGACTGGCAGCGGCACCTCGAACATCTGAGGGCCGTCCTTAGGTCGCTGAGGCGAGCGGGGCTCACAGCCAACCCAAAGAAGTGTGCGATTGGGCGGGTGGAAGTATGGTATCTGGGCTTCCACTTGGGCAACGGGCAGGTGCGTCCCCAAATTAATAAGACGGCAGCAATTGCGGCCTGCCCGAGGCCCAAGACCAAAAAGGGGGTGAGACAGTTCCTGGGGCTGGCTGGCTATTATCATAGGTTTATACCTAATTATTCGGACGTCACCAGCCCGCTGACTGATCTCACTAAAAAGGGGGCACCAGATCCGGTCCAGTGGACGGAGCAGTGCCAGCGGGCTTTCTAAGAGGTAAAGGCTGCACTGTGTGGGGGGCCACTTCTACACTCCCCTGACTTTTCTCTCCCCTTTATGTTGCAGACCGATGCGTCGGACAGAGGGCTGGGGGCGGTTTTGTCCCAGGAGGTGGAGGGGGAGGACAGCCCTGTCCTGCATATCAGCAGGAAGCTGTCGGTGCGTGAGGGGCACTACAGCACCATAAAGAAAGAGTGTCTGGCCATCAAGTGGGCGGTTCTCGCCCTCCGGTACTACCTGCTGGGGCACCCTTTCACCCTCTGTTCGGACCACGCGCCCCTCCAGTGGCTCCACCGCATGAAAGATGCCAACGCGTGGATCACCCGTTGGTATCTGGCGCTCCAACCCTTTAATTTCAAGGTGGTCCACAGGCCGGGGGCGCAGATGGTCGTGGCGGACTTCCTCTCCCATCAAGGGGGGGGGGGGAGTCGGCTGCAGGCCGGACGGCCACCCAGCCTGAGTCGGGCGGTGGGGGTATGTGGCAGCGGGGGCGTGGTCAAGCGCCGGTCTGTGACAGGAGGGCGGAGTCAGGGAAGGTAAGTGGCAGAATCACGACACCTGAGAGCAATTAACCTGTGTTTGTGTGTCTTCCCAGTGACCGCGCCCTATATCAGGAGGGAGAGCGAGAGCGAAAGGAGCTCGACCCTGAACCAGACACCGGTTGTGTGTCTGTGCGAGTGATATTGCTAAACTGAAAAGTGTGGCAATAAAGCCAATTTATAAAACCTGATCTCTGTCCTGCCGTCCTCTGTGCTCCACCCACACATAGGGAGTCTTACAATTATAAAATATTATTTTTCATTAGGCTATATATTAAATTATATATTAAATTTATCTTCTAAAATAACAGACTGTACTCATATCACAACCGGTTTATTTCACCATTGGAGATCAGATCACAGAAGACATGCGTTACATGACTCATTTTAAGGATTTAAGTAGGCTATTTAAAAGCAATACCAGCAGGACTTTGTGGCTCAGGTGCATAAGACGCCACACCATAAATCTGGGGACCTGGGTTCGATTCCGGCCTGCAGTCATTTTCCAAGCCCTCCCTATTTTTCTCCTGCTCATTTCTACACTGTTCTAAATGAGTTTGGATGTCTGTAAACCAATCAGGATGCTTTTTGTCGAGCATGCGCTACATGAACAGGCACACACACAGGCTCCCTCACGCACTCCGTCATATGCGCGATGCAGACATTAATGTTTCGCGTGCACGCTCTTGCTCGCTCTAGATTCTGGGAGATATTCTCCAACTTGCGGGCATCAGGGAGCCACTATCAATATGCGGGAGACTCCCGGAACTTCCGGGAGACTTGGGATGTCTGCACTCATGGATTAAAGCAAAAAAAAAAAAAAAATCATCTGACTGAAAAAAAAGCTCCATGTCGTTGGCCCCTACCACATCAGCGATGTGTCAAATTTTAAACGCCGTGTTGTCCATTATCCCCTCGGCCCCTACTTATAGTACATTTACATAATTTTAACAATGACTAAAGCTAAGGCAAGACTTTACCATTGTCATTACTGGCTATAAATGATGAAACATCAAGTTTTCAGCGCAAAGTGCAAATTTATTTCAACAATACTTTAGTAATGCACAACAGTGGTTAAGAGAAAAGTGCAAGTGCAGTCGAACTTTAACCATGCTTTCAAAAGAGTGGAACAGAAAGAACTTGCAAGAAAAGTAAAGTGAAAGTTCACTTTTTCTGCTTCTTTGCAGTGAAGCCAAAGGCATCTAGTTTCTTGCCATTGCTTCCATAGACTTTTTTTATGGCAAACTACACAAAAGCACACACCTGCCATTTTCATTTTTTTGCACCATGAACTAAATGGCTTGCCATTATCACCCATTTCATTTAGCCAAGCCCATCTCCACTTATTCTTTACCGTTTTGTCGATGTCTGACATATCTGTGCCTTCATTTAAAAGAAGCGCGTCCATGCTGGCAAAACCGAAAGTAATTTGATGCGCTCTAGTGATGGAAATCGAAGGGCCTATGTCCGGTGGCCTTATACGCAGTACTCGAGTTGAGGGGGGATGTGGGGGGAGGCATCCCCCTTCTGAAATAAAAATCTCAAATCATTCCCCTTATAAAACGGCCATCCCCCCATCACATCCCTTGTGCCATTTTACCGATTAATGTGGAAATTAACCTACTATTATTTTAACAAATATTACTACCATTTCAACATTAGAGGCTTTGCGCAGTGATAGCCTACATGTAGCCAGATAAAAAAGACGCATGTTTATTTATTCGGTTGCACCTCTCATTCACACCTATACGGAGGTTTCAGTCACTGAAAACAGCTACTTTCGCAAACTCGGGGCAGAGTGGAGATTTCTGAAAACTCCATCTTCAGACACACGTGTAAATCGGGAAAACGAAGCAGCAGTGGGCGAGCGGGCACGCGCGAATATAATGAGTCATTGGTGTGAATCTTTCACCGAATGCCAATTGTCCCGGTTCTTCATGAAATCGCACGCGCACGCACAAACTCATTGGGTTAACTTTCAAATAACTGTTCTTGTGCACTTGCGACACCGGAGCCACTTTCCTGAATTTTGAGCTTCGGAGTATTCGCTTCTTTATCTATTTAATCAATGAATTTATTTGTCACATACATTAAATTACTAATGTAAAACATTAGTAGCCTATTTAAGCAATCGCTGTTTTCTCCACTGTTTTCCGACCTTTTGTGCTTAGTGAATGAGACACTTCATTACACTCCACTGACCGACTTCCAATTCCGGACTTTTTTGAAAATGTAAAATATAGGCCTACGAGATGTTTTTTTGGGACTTAATTTGCGTTGGTCCTTCACTATTAATTTTTGAGACTGACGAGGCACTAAATACTGTGGAATTATTTTCTCCTTACGATGAAGTTTGTCATCTTAAACAAGTGTTGGGAAATCTTGCAGCCCGACTCTGCAGCCTCCAATGTTTAAGCGAACTGCTGAAACCATAATGTTTAAAGATTAAATCGTAGGCTAATCAAACCAAAGAAAAACACAGCCTTTCCAGGACGTTGTCTGCCGAAGCCTGTTTAACCTACAAAAGGCTTAATAGCAAAGGTCTTGCTGCGGCTTCAACTTTTCACCAGGCAAATATCATTATTACTACTACAACAAAAGGCCTAGTATTGAGACAAGTAGTTGCCTAGTAGTAGGACAGCCAAATAATTTCATCAGTGGCCTACGCCGAGCCTCTCTGGGACTAGACAGTAGCGGAGGCTGTATTTATTTATTTATTTATTTATTTATTTATGCCTATCCAAGCTGCACTAGACAGTGTTTATGTAGAGAGCATGCGCACTTCAATCAATCAATCTATCTTTTATTTCAATTATATATAAACATATTCAAACTCGCTGTATGAGCGCATTAAAATCTTATGGCTTTTTAACTCACGGTAAAACTCCTCCGGGTTGAATTAACTAACTGAAATCAGCTGTTCTCAGCGTTTGATAAACCTGCTTTGTGAAATGGACAATTACTGCTCCTCCCCGTGGAAAAATGAGGGATAGCAGCTGGTTTTCACACAAGCTGCTTAGGGGCATCACCAGTCAGGACTGCATTGAGTACGTCATTGTGGGGGATAAATTATCTGCACGGACCAATCGGCAGACAGTCACGAACCAGTCAGGGGACGGCCAAGGGCCTGCTGAGGGCCAGTCACGGAAACGTGGAACAAATTCAATGGCTGCCACTGTAATTGACCGGTAGTTGGATGGGATGGGTCCCTTCTGGGGGTCCTTCATGATTAGGACTGTCCTGCCTTGGGTTAGCCATTCTGGGTGGGTCCCATCCCTCAGCAGCTGGTTCATCTGTGCTGCTAGGCGTTCATGGAGTGCAGTTAGCTTCTTCAGCCAGTACGTATGGATCATATCGGGGCCTGGTGCTATCCAGCTCTTCATCTTTGACACTCTTTCTTGGACATCTGCCATTGAGATGGTTACTGGTTCTTGTTCTGGGAGGTTGTTGTGGTCAGCTCTTAGGTCCTCTAACCATTGGGCATCGGTGTTGTGTGATGCCTTTCTTTCCCATATGTCTTTCCAGTATTTTTCCACCTCAGCTCTTGGTGGGTCTGACCGGTTGTTGTTCCCCTGCCACTGAGAGTACACCTTGGCTGGTTCAGTGGAGAACAGCTTGTTTATTCTCCTGGCCTCTCCCTCCTTGGTGTAACAGAGCTGTTAGTCGCTGTTTGGCAGTTTCGAGTGCCTCTGGTATAGAGAGCGAGTTGTACTTCCTGGGTGCCCCTTTATTCACCATGTTCCCTTTCTGTAGTTCAGCTAGCTGGCTAACATCTCTCCGTGCTGCCTTTATCTTGGCCTCTAATCGTCTCTTCCATGGTGGATACTGTTTGTTATGTCCTGAGCCCACCTTAGTACGTACTAGACTGCAACCAAAAGGCAGTTTTATTGGTGTTGGGAGCAGCTGGACCATCCTAACCTGTCTGATCAGAACTTTCTTCTCACGAGCTACGAAGATCTTCAAAGAAAACTTCAGAGCAACCGCTCGCTCTCTCTCTGTCTCTCTGAAGCGCAATCTCCAGCCTGCCTGTCATTTCCACGGAAGAGACTCTGCTTTCTACAGAAGACGAAAGTTTGCAGTAAGGAAAAGCACTGGGCAAAATAATTAGTCTAGACAGTAATTAATTCACTAAGTGTGAAGCTATAGTCAGGAATAAGTGTGTACACTGATTTATTTTTTTTTTGATTCTCTATTATTTGGTATTATTGATTTAAAATTGGTTAATCCATAAGTTTGTGCATGTCTTTTTCTCTCTCTCTCCTAACATTTTAATTTCATTTAACTCACTCATATTTTAACCTCATTAAGATTTCAGTGAGTTTGATAATGTTATGAGTGTGGAATTTCTTTGTTAAAAAACACATGTGCTCACTAAACTTTGAGGATTCCCCTCCTCCAAGATTGCAGATAAGACACTCTGGCTCGTCCTGGCACGGACACGCACGCGCACACACACATGCACACACACACGAACATAACAAAACATCAGATAAGAACATTCCAAATTTTATAGCTCCCTCATACACACACACACCTTGGCTCAGGCCTAGGGGCCTAATACACACACACACACACACACACACATATATACACACCTCACTGCTTGTATATGTTGATTATTATTTTTATCTTTGTATAATAAATTCATTTATTATCAAAGCTGTGTGTACTCATCTGCTGTTTCGATATTTTGAAGTGGCCCAGTCAAAAGAATTCAAGGAAGGTGTAGACAATGTAATATGGTAAGTGATCAATAACAATTTGATAAGATACCATAATCTAGCTGTTTGGTAATTTATCCAGGATTATTGGTATGATTCATTAAATGATTCACTAAATGATTCATTGAACAGTTCACCAAATGATTCATTGAACGATTCACTAAATGATTCATGGATTCATTAAATGATTCCTTGATTCAATTCATTGAATGATTCACTTCAACGACCCAAATGAGACTGATTGTATGTAATTATTAAAGATTGATCACTTATCCAAATCTTAAATACACAAATCATTCATTACACCTACATTATTGGAGGCACCGCTGGGATGATTGGTTTGTCGACTTCTGAGTATTGTTACAGCAGATCCACTAGAGGTGTGTTAAAACGGTTAACAGGAATGTGATAACCATATCACAAATTCTAACAACCTATTGATAACTTAGGATAAGAGAATATCTCCAACCAATTAAACCTTGTTAATTAATTAATTACATAGTTAATATTAATTAATCCTAATTGATTAATACATAACTCATTGATTGGTTAATTACCCAATACCCAATCTAAATAAAATGGCATCCCCTCGTGTCTCAGAGACTGAAGACAACGAGCAAGACGTGTCCCTTTTTGAGGTCATCGCAGACCTCATTTACTGCTCTGACTCCGATAGGGCAACCATTAGGGGCATGAGTAGGCATGAGTGCCAAGCTGGCATAATCAACTCAATAACACAAATGAGAGATCCAAAGAAAACAACAATCAGTGTTCAAGATGCACTAGGTAAACTATTCCTGTTACACTTCCAGGATACTGATCAACAGATCAGATCCCTGCACGGAGAGGTTGACAGGCTGACCACCAGCAACGCCAAGCTGACAGCCGAGGTCAATGATTTATCTAGGGAGCGTAGCCTCTTGAAGGACTCCCTTGATGAGTGCGCCGAAAGGCTAGAGAAAGCCGAGAAAGGTGCCGGAAGGGCTGCCAAGGAGCAGAACCCCAAAGAAGGGCGCGAGGGGCGTGAGAGACCCCCAACCATGCGTCAAAGCTCAGAGCAGGAAGCGGTGTCCGAACCGGACACCGTGAATTATCTGGCCGAGCACCAGACATCCCGCCAAACTCCATCAACTCGCTATACGACCCTGTCGTCGCGTAGCCAAGATGGAGCCACCCTGTGCTCATCCTGAGCCCAGGCCCATAGCACACCTAGGTCAGTGGGCTACAGCTTCCCTGATCCACCTTCGGGTGAATCAGACTATGACTCTCGTGCGGAACGGGAGCAATTCCAGAGTAGCTCAGATAGTGAGCACTCAGGAGAGCGAAGGGGGTCGCGTAAAGACGCACACCAAGCCCTCCGCATACGGCAAATTGACCTACTTGCCAAAGATATCAAGCGATTCGATCCCGATAATAAGAGAACCAACGTAAATGATTATTTACGAGAAATTGACCGATGCCTGATGGACCTACCAAGAGCCACAACGCGAGAGAAGCTTAAACTGGTCTGGAAGACCTCCAGTAGTAGCATCCGTGCCTTTTTAGAGACACTACCACCAGACGTTCGCGATAGTTATTCGAAACTTCGCAATTAGATGCGGGAAGAATATGCGCCGTACATGGATGAAACCTCCGCAACATTGTGTGCTATACAAATTAGGCAGAAACGGTCTGAGGCGCCTCATGAATATTATAGACGGCTACGTACCGCCTACTTCCAGGGTAGCAACGCACCAGGTTTAGAAGAAGATAGGGGCTTCAAATCCCTTTTCTTACATAACCTCCACCCAAGCGTGCGGACTCAAGTCACACTGATGTGTCGGCAAAATGGCTACTCGATGAAGGAAACTAGGCAGCTAGCCCAAATGACCTGGGAGTCAAGGAATCATTTAATGAATCTGTGAATCATTTAGTGAATCGTTCAATGAATCATTTGGTGAACCGTTCAATGAATCATTTAGTGAATCATTTAATGAATCATACCATTAATCCTGGATAAATTACCAAACAGCTAGATTATGGTATCTTATCAAATTGTTATTGATCACTTACCATATTACAAATTGTCTACACCTTCCTTGAATTCTTTTGATTGGGCTACTTCAAAATATCGAAACAGCAGATGAGTACACATACAGCTTTGATGATAAATGAATTTATTATACAAAGATAAAAATAATAATCAACATATACAAGCAGTGAGGTGTGTATATATGTGTGTTTGTGTGGTGTGTGTGTGTGTGTGTTAGGCCCCTAGGCCTGAGCCAAGGTGTGTGTGTATGAGGGAGCGATAAAATTTGGAATGTTCTTATCTGATGTTTTGTTATGTTCGTGTGTGTGTGCGTGCGTGTCCGTGCCAGGATGAGCCAGAGTGTCTTGTCTGCAATCTTGGAGGAGGGGAATCTTCAAAGTTTAGTGAGCACATGTGTTTTCTAACAAAGAAATTCCACACTCATAACATTATCAAACTCACTGAAATCTTAATGAGGTCAAAATATGAGTGAGTTAAATGAAATTAAAACATTAGGAGAGAGAGAAAAAGACATGCACAAACTTATGGATTAAAACCCTTTGGTGACTGACCCCTTGAAAATGGTTCCTCCAGGAACGATGACGTTTCAGTTGTCAAGACAACGGAAAAACTAAAATACAAAAACAGAAAGATACGTCACAATGCTCTTGTGCACAAAACAAAATGCTCTTGTATTTTAGTTTTTCCGTTGTCTTGACAACTGAAACGTCATCGTTCCTGGAGGAACCATTTTCAAGGGGTCAGTCACCAAAGGGTTAACCAATTTTAAATCAATAATACCAAATAATAGAGAATCAAAAATAATAAATCAGTGTACACACTTATTCCTGACTATAGCTTCACACTTAGTGAATTAATTACTGTCTAGACTAATTATTTTGCCCAGTGCCTTTCCTTACTGCAAACTTTCGTCTTCTGTAGAAAGCAGAGTCTCTTCCGTGGAAATGACAGGCAGGCTGGAGATTGTGCTTCGGAGAGACAGAGAGAGAGCGAGCGGTTGCTCTTAAGTTTTCTTTGAAGATCTTCGTAGCTCGTGAGAAGAAAGTTCTGATCAGACAGGTTAGGACGGTCCAGCCGCTCCCAACACCAATAAAACTGCCTTTTGGTTGCAGTCTAGTACGTACTAAAAGAATGACTGAGAAAACCGGTTTATAACTCACTTGAGTTAAAAGCGCGCGTGTTTCCTGGAGTCCACCATGATCCAGGGTGGATAGAAGGAGGAGAACGTTCTAAAACGTGTCTCTTGCAGGAAAGAGTCGTGGTTTCGGACGGTCCGATGGTGAGTGTCCCTCTATGGTCTGTCCTCCACCGAGTTCAGACACCAGAGACAAAGAAAAATGGAGTTTCCAAGTCTCTTATGTGAAACCTGAGGAATGATGTACATGATCCCGCCCAGGCATGACGTAGTCAACGCGGAAGTGTAGTTCTTAGACACAAGATGGCGGCATGATACCTACATTCCCCCTTTTGATCTCGGGTATGACGGAGTCGTAGCACTGAGAGCACCGTACCATATCATCGCCATGTCCATAGTCCTTGAGGTAGACTTGTTCTGCACAGTTCATGGTGTCCTGTGAAGACTGTGTAAACTTGTGAGTTCCAGTTAGACAGTTGGAGGTAGAGGCACTTGAGCATATAATCACCATAGGCACTTTGGGCATATAATCACTATCTAACTAGATTAGGGTTACCTCAGAATTCAAACAGTGAATGTTACATATTTTTCCAGTGAAGAGTACATATATACTTCATTTCAGTGCAGGCTACATGTATACTTCATTTCAGTGCAGGCTACATGTATACTTCATTTCAGTGAACACTACATATATATACTTCATTTCCTACTCAAAGGAAAAAAAAAATAAAACAAGAAAAGAGAGGAAGTGGAGTAGAGAAAAGAAGTGTTAGTGTGTTAAACGTAATCTTCTGGCACGGTAACAGCAACAGATGGTTTGGCCAGAAAGCGTGCGCTACTATGGCCGAAGCTGTCAGGAACGCAGACCCCTTTATCCAGCTTGGCGTATAGCGTCGCTATTCGTTTGTGTAGCATGCATGCGATACCAGCAGAAAAGACCCAGCCACAGAGAAGTAGTCCCAAAACAATCAGACTTAGGGCAGATTTGAGGTCAAGTAACCCTCTGATCCGAGTTTGGGAGACTATGGTTGAAATTCCATTCTGATCTACACTAAATTCCACCGTTTTGGTCCCTTCAACCAGCAATTGCTGTTGGAGGGTGTGACCAATCTCAAGGTCATAACCTTCGAATGCGTCAATCATCTCAATCTCCGAATCGTACCTGTCAGTACTAAGATGGTGTAGGGTGATGTCACCTATGTGAATGGTGGCTCCCTGTGGTACACTAAGGAACACCGTTTGGTTTGGGATCTTCATTCTTGTGGCTGTGTGGTGCTGGTTGTATGACATCAAGATTTCAGGTTTTGGAATGTTAACAACCCACCGACTACCAGCACTTTCTACTCTAGTTTCCATATCCTCGTCCTTTGCGGACATTTGACCTACACACTTTTGTTTGGGCGCTTTCGCCCTCAGACCGCACAGGCGATCCGTAGTGTCTCTAATAAATGGGTTGCTTGGGCAGACCCAGTGGATGTCTTTAGTGGAGGTGCACATCTCTAGGTTGGGAATAAAATAGACAGAGGGGTTGTCGTCATGGTATGCTACCATGGGTGGTGTTTGTATGCGTATATGGACATTGTCCTTCCAGAAACCTACGTTGAGGACAGACTTGAGTCTATATATATTGTTTCTCTCAATGATGGGTAGATTTAGTATGAAACCTATCTCGAAATCTTGTGGACTCACAAAAATGGGAATAGCACTGCCGAGACTATATGCCAGGTGTATTTGCGAGGAATGCACGTCTCTAGTAGTAGTAGTGGATTGTAGTATATTCTCCACCAAGCTAAGGGGTGTGAGATACGATGGGACCTTGCCACTACTCAGGGAACTGATTGAGTCACCTACTTCTCTAAGCAGGTCTTGCATTAAATCCCTTATTTCTCTGACATATTTGATCTCGTTCTTGATTATTTCAGCCAATTTGTCTACAGTCTGCATAGTGTTATGGATTAGATCAGTATGCAGGTTAACGGTTAGTATAGTTCCCTGCAGGGATTTGCCTAAGCCCTGCAGCTTGTTTTGTTGGATAAGCAGTTTCTCTCGGATCTCTGGCATTTCCTTTTGCAGAATGCTAACTTCCTTTTTCAGCGTATTCAAACTGACTGTGTTGGCTGCAGAGAGACCAATAGAAAACAAGGATCCAATAGCAGATGCACCGATAATTAAACCCCCAAGGAACCTTTTCTGACGTGTCTTACCACTCAGTTCTTCCTCGGTGACTATGAATTTCTGTAACTGTTCTAGCATGTGGGTAGTGGTGCGTTTAGCGTGTACAACTACATTAGATATCTCGCCATTTGGTCCGTTATCGTCGCTTGAAGGTATCAGTGACCTGAAGTGTTTACGGTATATGACCCATGGGTCTAGTCGGGCGTATACCCGTTGAGTGTGGATGTGACAGTTTGTAAGAAGGAACCCAGGAGCCTCCTGCAGGATGATGCCAGCTGGGGGGCCAGGCTCCACCACCTCACTTGACTGACTCAGTTGTAGGGTGAGGAGGATGCACAGGATTCTGAGGGAGTCCATTCTGTAACATACAGAAGGATTTTCTTTTCTTTTTTGGGTTGATAAATATGATCGGGAGTGTTAGCATACGCTTAAAGATAAGTGATGCCTACAAGCTAAGTAGACAGGATGGGCCTAGCTATCGTCCACCCCCTTTTGGAGTGAGGACTGTTCAAAAAGTTTGCTTCGATTATTATGGAAATCGATATGAGAGCATTTGATTAGGTCGGGGTGTCCTAATGTGATACACGATGGGGAATGGTTTTCCCACGATCGAAAGGTCTCAACCGGGATGGTAGGAACTTCTCTGAGATTCGGGCGTAGTAGGCTTTGTGTCCTACACTTGAATCGAGATTCTTTTGGGCACCTGTAAAGGTTGACTGTAGGTGGCGTCGTAGGTCGCTGACATATTGATGTGCGGTGTATGCAGTTGCGACGCTCATGTCCTCTGGTTTGTATAGGAGATGTGGGGGAAGAACCATTTCTCGCCCAGTCATCATCTCAAAGAGTGTGACTCCAGTGGTGCGATGAGGGGTGGACCGAATGGCCCTTAGCACCAAGGGAAGTTTCACATCCCAAATTTTACCATGGTGGGTGACATACTCTCGCAGCATGCTCACAATGGTTTGAATGGCTCATTCAACCTGACCAGAGGATTGAGGGTGGTACGCGATATCGAATTTCGCTTCGACGCCTAACATGTTCCACAGCGCAGCCATTACACCAACAGTGAAATGGGTGTCTGTGTCTGAGTCAATGGATAGAGGGAGGTTTTTCAAAGAATTGTGGCCACTAGGGGGAGTCACGATGTCGGGTGTTTCGACACCGGACTCGGTGTGCAAAGACATGAACTGAAGTTCATCGGAAATTTGATCTCGCGTGGCACTTGGTTGATTAGTGTTCACACTAATCTCATTGCAACGAGTTTGTGCATGTTTTGTGGGATCCAAAGACTGCGAGGTTTTGATTTGTTACACCTACACTTACAACCTTTCCAAGACACTGGCAGACATAATTAAACCACTCCTTGGACTCACGGAATACCACTGCAAAAACTCAAAACAACTGGCGAAAGAACTAAAGGAAATCAAGATAAAAAAGGATGAAATCTTTGTATCACATGATGTCATATCCCTCTTTACAAAAACACCGATCACAAACACACTCAACATAGTAGAAAACCGGTTAAAAGCAGACAGAACCCTGAAAAAACGTACAAAACTTACAGCACAGGACATAACAAAACTATTGCATTTCATTTCCACTTCCACATATTTCCAATTCAGAGGTACAATTTACAGACAAAAAGAGGGATTTGCAATGGGGGACCCGCTATCTGCCACTCTATGAAACTTTTTTATGGAGGATCTGGAAACCCGAACCAAAGAAACAGCACCGGATGACTGCAAACCCATTTTCTGGAAAAGATACGTTGATGACATTCTTGAAATAACCAAAACAGGCCACACACAACAACTCACGGATCATCTAAACTCCATAGACAAGACAGGTAAAATCAAATTCACACACAAAGAGGAAATGGACAAGACAATTGCTTTTTTGGACCTAAAAATACACCACACAGAA